>NC_141914.1:18260881-18563911 GCF_057802395.1 Ceratotherium simum simum
TCTGATGAAATCTCTATATGTGCTCAGGAACTGACCTGAGTAGCAGCAAAACTATGTTGACTAATTTTTAGTCCACATAATGTTGATATTAATTATGGTGATATTAATCATAATAGTGATATCAATAGTCAATATTATATTGACTAATTAATGTCCATGCTCCCTCAAGAACACACCACCTTCCTCTCACTATACCAACACCACTTTTAGAATGATGTTGTTAATCCACTAATTGCTAAATCCAATGTCTTTAAGTATTTGTCTTATTTAATCTCTTAATAGCTTTCAACACCATTCACCACCCATTCTTCATTTTCTTTTCTCTCCTCCTAACTCTTCTGCTATTTCTTTTTTTTTTTTTTTTCTTTGGTTCACAGGGAAAGATTCACCCTGAGCTAACACCTGTTGCCAATCTTCCTCTTTTTTTTTCCTCCCCAAAGCCCCAGTACATGGTTGTATATCCTAGTTATAAGTTTTCTAGTTCTTCCATGTGAGCCACTGGCGCAGCATGGCAACTGACAGACAGGTGGTGTGGTTCTGCTACCCGGAAGGGAATCTGGGCTGCCAAAGTGGTGAGCGCCAAACTTGAACCGCTAGGCCATCAGGGCTGGCTCTCCCCTATTTCTTAATTTCCATAATCAGCACCTCCTTCTCCACTCACATTTTATATATTGCTGTTCTCCAGGATTGCATTTTTTTCTTCTCTCCTGTCCTCACTGAGCAGTTCTCATCCATTCATCAGTTTTTTTGCCTTTAATTACATTTCATCAGATTAAAATCTAAAATGGCATACTTAGCTGTTCCACATAGATATCCAAAGGCATCTCAAATTCAGCATATTTGAAGTGAAACTCACTTCACATCTCACTTTAGTCCTTCTAAATTCCCAGTTTCAGTTAATAGAATCAAAATCCATCTATTAACTCAAGCTAGTAGCCACAGAGCTATCCTTGTCTCATTCTTCTCCTTCGTGTCATTTATGTGATCAAATATTACTTTTATATATATATTTTTCCCCGAAATTGACTTTTCCTCCCCATCCTCACTGCCACTGCTATTGTTCAGAACCTTCTCACCTGTTGTAAATATCACTGCCAACTGGTGTTATAACCTTTCAAGTGGTGTTCTGGCCTCTGATATTATATCCCTTACCTACAATTATTCCATTCTTCCTTCATACAGAACAAAACATACATGAAACTGATCATGCAATCCTTTTGTTTAAATGTACTTTTTATTTGTAAAAGTTCAAATTGATTAGCATAATGTAAATCAACTCAATCTACCTTTCCAGCCTGGCCTCTTGATATTACACTCCCTCTCTGCCATAGATCTTATTCTTTACTCAGACTCCAACCTCATTCTTCCTAGCCCTTATTTTCCTTTTACCTAAAATATCTTTTGCAACTTTTTTCATTTGGCAAGCTCCAACTTACTACACAAAATCCATCTCAGATTTGTCCTCCCTCGTAATCTCCAATTTCCCTAGTTGCTTTCCTGCTTGTGCTAGCATTTTCATTCTTTGTTTTTCTGTCTCTCATCACTCTCTTTTGAGAGTGAAGCATGACCACGTCTTATCAATCTTTGCACGTCTATTGCCTCACAAAGTGCCTGACACATAAGATCCCTCAATAATTGTTCAATGGATGAATTAATGCACCAAGAATCCTTCTCCTCTCATGTCACATTCTTAGAGATGTCTCCTTCCTAATTCAGTCTTGCAGGTGGAAGAATCTTACTATCCCTAGCGATTTCGAAAGAGGAGAGGTGTAGCAGATCAAAGGCCATCTGTCTTTTCTAAACCAGCCATCTTATTTTCCTTCATTAGCTGCTATTTTCAATGTCTCTCTTTGCTGGAAAGGATGATGATATCTTTTAAATGATACATCTGTGATACACTATAATAGATGTGTAAATACAAAGTTTTAAAAAAGAAATAAAATACATAATAGAAACTTTGTAACTCAAATAATTTCTGAAGATATGCTGTATAGTGAAAATATAAAATGTTTTCAAATACACCAGTGCCCCTCCCCTTGTCTGGACTTGAATATGATCTTTGATATTACCTTGTTGGTGTCTCTTGCCCTAGAGGTTCATATTTAAGGATCCAAATGAACATTTTTAATCTGTACCCAGATGTCACATTGAGGACTAACCACCTGCAGCAACATAACCTAATCTCTGAGTTTATAGAGGATCTGTGACTAAGTCATAACCAATTTTCTCACTGCTCATCTCTACAAATAGGTTAATTTGATCTCACAGAACTTTAAAAATTTTTCTATCCCCATCGTGCTTCACTGTGAAATTAGCAATTATTTTTTTCCTTCAAGATAAAAATATAACCAAGATGACAACCAGAAAGAGTTATAAAGAGGTACATAGAGTGGGATTTTCTTCACTGATGCTTTGTTGCCTGGGAGGCCACTGAATTTAGACATTCTAGAGTCTTCCAGCCAATAGGGGGAACTATAGTTATTCAGCTATGTTTATTCTTTACTATTGGTAAATTTTGTCCCACATTTCTTTTCTCTGATTAGTATGAGACACAATCTCCTCATTCTGGATGTCAGTGTCCAAATCAGCAATCAGGATCAAGCAAAACTTCCCCAACATACAGAATGAGAGAAGAATAAGCAATAACAAAATTTTTTTAATGATTTAGAGCTGACTTATCTAAGTCAAATGAATAATAATGTATTATTACTTCTCATATCCTGCTCTTTCTTATCCGCTAAGGAAAGATTTTCTAAAGTTCCTATTCTGTTACCGTCAATTCTCCAAAAGAACTGTACTAAAGGAAGTAAATAATATAGCTCATCAAGATATGTTATTATGTTCAAATATACTGGGAATAGTGGTATGGATGGCCTTATTCAGAAGTGGACTATTTAGATCCTTTACAGTATTAATCACTATATTTATTCTGTTTTGAGACTAGAATATAGTGACCTAATAGACATGGTATAAATCATATATTTTTGTTCCTATTTTCTGTGTCACTTCCTCTCATTCCATCTCTTTTTTGCCACACTTTGCACTGAGAACACAAATCAAGCTAAGCAAACTACTTATTTGTATGCCTTTCCCTTCTGTTCTTATGTAATGTGAGTCCCTTAATCTTTATGAACATTGTTCTGTCAGTATAAGACCTAGTGTCATGTCACACATGTTTCACATTAAAATTATACCCCTGCCAGACTATAAAGTTAAGCAAGTCAGAGTCCCTAATTTCTCTGTTCTAAGTATATCAGTACAGAAATGATTTGAATGCATCAAAATCCTGCACGTATTCAATAAAAAAATTCTCTAACAATAAAGGTAATTTCAAATATACAATTTCCTGTGGATCACTCTACCTCTGTATAAGGCTTAAATCACAGAATACTGTGGAAATAGGAACTTTAAAAAATCTGCTCTTAGAGGCCAAAATTAGAGCTCAAGATTGCAAAGAAAGTATTTTTCATTAAGTAGATGCTCCTTTAAGTGAACCTAAGCTGATTTCTTTCTCAATCACTGAGTTCCTTATAGGACCTCGGTGGCCCCCACAGAACTCAGTGTGAGCACTGGCCGGTGAATCCAATCTCATCATTTGGAAGCCCTTTGGCAGTTTTCACTTACAGATTCCTCCTAATCATCAGCGCTTAGCAGCAACAAAAATGGCAGGAGGAAAATAAAGCAAGATCAAAAGATACATATTCAATGCAAAACAGCTCAGCCTGTTAGCCTCAAGCAACAAATAAGTGGAGAACATTCTCCATTGTGTAGTAAAGTGTGTTTCTGGGAGGCTAAGGTTAGATGCAAATCTGCCTGAGGCAATATTAAAAAAAAAAAATTCAGCAAGCCAACAACAAAAGCAAACCAGGCCTGCATTTTCTGTTCTTCCCCACAGCTCACCCATTCTTTGTCCATCATGTAGGGAATTTAATATTATTTTACAAGGAAGATTAGAAGAGATTTTACATCAGCTATTAACCCCTTCTATTACATTATTTGTGCCTAAATCCTTCATTTTTTAACAGCACAGAAGGTCAGATACCAGGGTTGCACAGGACAAAGATATTGTAGAAAATAACATGTTTGCTACAGAGTGATCTTTGCAGACCACCCACAACTGAACTACTGCAAATTTCTTAAAATGGGAAAATGCAATTAACTATCGTCTGTTACTCTACAATACTAAACCTGCTCACTCTACCTCTCCAGTGGGTGATGCTGGGTGTGAGATCAGACCAAAATCTCCCCAAAAGACCTTATAGATAGCTATACCATTTCCATTCAATGTCAGATGAAAAGCTAGTAAGAATATATTATAGGCCAGAATCGTTCTTGACTTAACAAACACATTTTTACTTTCCATCCTCATGAAACATACTCACAACCATAGCAGGAGCTTAGCATTAAACAAGCTGTTACCTGGGTGTTCCAGATGCTTTCATAGCAGACTCAAGTGTTAGAAATAGGGCAAGAGATTGCTTGAGCACCAGCAGGCACAACCCCAGAAGAGCCATCTATTATCAAAAAGCCTTTTGAAAGTTGGACTGGGGTGTGGGATAGCTAGCTCTTGGCTAAGGAAGAACTATTTTTCAGTTTGACTAGAAAATATTTTTTGCCACAGCTGGTGATACACAGTATGGGATAAAAGAATGAGAATTGCCAGCCAATCTTTTAACTCTATTCCAGTCACAGTAGAAGCATGATGTGAGAGGACTAACCGCCACCAAGACCTCCCGGCTTCTCATGTAGTCTACTAACTGCTAGGCACAGCCCTCTCAATATAAACAGTTTTGGAGCTGACTGTAAGACAGCTGGTTGTGGACTGCTGTATAGCCGAGCAGACATCACCCTTGAGAAATGGTAGCACAGGTAGTAAATGTCTTCCTTTGATCAATAAGAAGTTTTATTGTCTCTGATTGGTGCCTAACAGAAGGCAATACCTGATACCTGTGGGTTCATGAATTTGCACTGAGCCGGGAGTTAATTCTTCCTTTTCATCAATGCTATTAGAGTATTCAAAAAGTTATTTAGAATCACAATAAATGTTGATTTCAAAATGTCCCTGCTTTAAAACTTGGCGCTATAATACCCTATGGAAAAGTAGATTTTTACAAAGTGATACAGTTTATGATCTTTTCTTTTCCTTCCTTCTCCCCTTTTTAAAAAAACTCTCATTTTTTTTGCCATAGGTTATGAAAAATTTGTTTAGTATGTTATTTGCAAGACTATTTGTTTCTTTTCTGTTTCATTAATTCTGCTAATTTATCAATTAATTTGGGTAATGACATTTGCTCCCTTTTCACTGCTCTTCTGATAAGAGTTTTCTAATGAAAAAGATAGATTGACTGGCTGTTTTAAAATGTGTTTTCAGTGAGGTTGAGGCAGTCTCTGTAATGGATGTTGATGCAAAATCAAGCGGATTCCAGCAACAAGTTGGCAGCATGTGAAAGCCACTCTGCTTCTTCTAAGTAGCACTGAATTTTCAGAGGCAAAGATAGGGAGATGAATAGCAGGGTTTAGATAACACAAGACAGCTTCTCCTCTGGTGTGTGAAAGATAATTACTCAGTGGAATCTACCTGGATAGAAGCCATGTGCTCTTGATAAGGCCTGCTTTCTTGCAGGGATAAGACTTCCGTAGCTGGATACCAAAACAGAAAGTTGCATTCTAACCTGGAATGCTGAATAACTAAAACAGAGAAAGCAGAGCTCTGCAAATGCATTTAACAAGGAAGTGCAAGATCAGGATAGGGATACTCCTTAGAAATGTGGATCTTGGAACCACAACTGATCAAAACCAAATTCTCTTTTAGTTATAGAGAGTATGCAAATATGAGCACCTTAACAAAGGGCTCAAATATACGATGGAGGGCACGATGGGAGAGAAAAACAGAATTCGGCCTGACTACACAGTCTAAAACAGCTAGTATATCCTTCCCTTAAAACTCAAAGGAGGGGTGTGAGGATGGGCAGTGAGCTTCCAAATGACTATGACAAGAAACCTAATAAAAGATCTAGGAATTAGAATGGCTGACAATCTGAAAAAGTCATTCATTTAACAATTAAATGTTACAATCCCTACTCAACCTTTTAGTATTTTAATAGATGGATCTTTTGATCCACAGCTCGTGATATCTTAAGATTTTTAGAAACATAGGAACCAACCTAGGAAGTTTGCAGTTAGAAAGACTGGATCTAGTGGAATCCACAAGGCAGGTTTGGGAACTCCTGGAAATTGTTAGTAATTAGAAAGGACTTAGGAGAGAATTTGGTTTGAAAAGAGAACCATCACAGAAGTTAACTATGCTGTCTTTCCAGGGAATCATCTTTCAAACACCTGGGCTAACCCACCCCATACTATGTCCATATCTATATCTATATTTCTCCTCTACTCCACACAAGGCTATTTCAATAACAGAAATTTACAGTCTATTGGATTTATCAATAATTGATTCAAGTAAAATGTTTTTTTTTTTTATACATTTCAATCAATCATTACCTAAATAGCTGCCACGACTTAGCCTTTGACATTTTAAATTTGAGTTTCAGTGTTATATACATATCCCTGATAATTCTGTGGCTCTGAGAGGAGATTTTGAAATACTTTCCTATGTACTAATGAGTTCAAGCTTCTGAAATTCCAGTGTTCAGACGCCTTTTGTTTTTCAATGCATTCAGGCATTCAGGTGGATGAAGCAAAACAGAAATGTATCTACAAGAAATAATAAATAAGGGAAGCATGAGAGAGAGTGTGAAGCAGAGAGCAAGAAGCATATAAAATCTCAGTGTGAGAAACAGTGAGAAAGAGATAGAGGAGGAGAAAGACAGGAAGAGAGAGAGAGGCTGCAGAGCATCTAGTACAGAATCAGATAAAAGAGCTGGTATGAAAAGCCAAAGGAAATTCTAGAATGGATATTCAGAATGACTTGTTTTTAAGTAGAAGATATAGAAAAAAGAGTATTTGTATTCAGAAATGTTTAAAATAAAAGTCATGCGCTCTCTCTCTCCATCTCAAGTCACACCCTACCTCTCACCCCCTGCGAAATAGCAAACTTGAAGGATCAGTAAATGATGTAGGGTAGAGAAGTCTAGAAACAGAAATATTTTCACCGTATGTTTTACGAATATAAAAAAACACCTGTTCTGTACCAAAAATTCAGAAAAGAGAAAAGGATAAATGAAATAAAAGCAATTAGAATATTGACAATTCTTATCTCTGGTGATTTGTATTTAAAGTCATACTTGTTGAATTGGAATCATAATGAGCCTATAATTTATATATTTAGACACATAAAAATGTATATAACTTTGAACTCTGCTTTTAAAAATGATTGTATTAGACAAGTAGTGCATACTAATCATTGAATAATATAACTTCCCTCTTACTTAATTACCATGGAGCTTTTGAAGGTGTTTCCATAAAATAGAAATTCTGAGACAACCCACAGGAATGCCTGAGTAGTACAGCACGCACGAGGCCAGACTTTGACGTTAACTCACTCTGCTCCATAAAATTAAACTTAGGTGGGAGAGTTGTTTCCCTAAGCCACAAAGACTTTCCCTCACTACCACTCTCAGCATTTGTAAATGATTCCAAGGCCGTCCCTAACTAACAGTGGGCTGTGTCCCCAAGGTGCATTTGTTGTTGTGTGGTATGGGATTCTGAAGTTAGGACAGTGTAATTGGCAAGAGTAGACAGAGGAAGTTCAAATCTCAGTTTCACAACACATCAGCTATAATAAGTTAGGCAAATTATTTCACCTAAGTCTCAATATCTCCATTGGATTGTTTTTAGACGTAATAAATCACTACATGCAAAGGTGTCTGGCATATGGAAAACAATCAATAACTGTTACAAATTATTCTTGATATTGTTATTGTTGTTGTTATTATTATTACTGCAATTGCTATTACTATATTTACTAGGCACAAAAATGGAATAAGGAAGGATAGGATGTGAGACTTTTTTTTTTTCCTGAATCAAGTGGGCTAATAATTGCAAGATACACGGAATAAAGAGGAGGGTCCTGGGAATGTCCACTCCGAGGAAAGCACTGATTGAGGTATAATTTACTGAGTTAACCTTCTAAGTGGGAAGAAGACCACATTGAAAATGTTGAACTTTATCTAAGCCCTGAGTTCCTGGAAAGCAAGAATGGTTAGTAAATCCACCCCTCTTTATGTTCCAGGAAATGGCTGACTGCAAAGGGCCCAGTGCCCTCATATAATATGGGGTAAGACTCATCCCCATCCTTCCTCATGACTTCCATAAGGTGCTGATGACTCCCTGTCCCCATAAAAACCTGGGTTCCCTTCCCTCTTCTTATTGCTATAACCTGAATAATATCATTTTCTGTAATCTATCTTTCACATGTGTCACAAAGTTCTCCGTGCTGGATTACCCTTTGGAAACACGGGTTGGGAGCAGTGCCCAGAGCAATCCTGAACAGTGCATGGGATGGCAGGAAGAAGGTAGAAAGGGAAGTTTTTATTTCTATTTGTGTGTGAGCCTGCTCATTATATTAGCCCTTATTTCACAAAATATATGCATTTTAGAAATGCGTTGTTACTAGTGCCTTAGGGACTGCTATTAGAAAACCAGAGATCCCTGGGTATAATAAAACCCTGAGATGTAATAAAATCAGACACTTAAGAAAGCAGTGGTACCAGTTTTTACACTCACATATTTAAGAGAAATACCAACTCTGCTTTTATGAAACACTAACAGTAATACTCTCAACATTTATAATCTTGTGATACCCACCAAATAAGTCACACAATGAAAATACCGACAGTGAACCCCTCAGGTAGATTTCAGACTCCAATGGTCGTCCTACACTTTGGCTCATTCCTCCATGCGGGTCATAAAGTTAGGAATTTGGCCTTCTTTGTCAGTTTGACTTTCTATTCAGTTTAGTTATTATGTCAGCAGGGTGCAGAATCCCTACATTTTATTATGTTTTCCTTGTATTTTATGCTACTGGGTTAACAGTCAAGTATCACTGCTTTTATTATCTAGGATAACTTGCAAATGTAGATGATTTCAATGGTATTTTACGAAGTGGAAGGAATTGTTTTGCTTATTATTCATCTCTTTATAATTGTTTGCAGGTTTTGAAGGCTTTAGGAAGCACTTTAAATGGAATCTTTAGTCTAGCTCAGATTTATGAATTGATAAAATGGAAACAATGTGGCTTGCATTTGGGGAAGTTATAAGCAAATACATTCAGGTTACTTTTAATAGAGACTGAATAGAGAGAAAAGACGGAAGAGGATTCAACAATAAATGGTAAAGGCCAATGTTTGTTGACCACCTGTTTTGTGGCAGGCATGCCTCAGATATATTTACGTGTGTTATTAGATTGACTTCTCACAACAATCCACGCAAGGTAGGTACTCTGAATGTCCCCATTGTACAGAAGAGGAAAGTGAGTCACAGATGGGTCAATTACATTGCTCAAGGAATCTCAGTTAATAAATGGCGGTGCAGGGAATAGCATCTAGCCCATTCTAAACCATTTGCTTTTTACATCTGTTGCAGGGTATAATCCTGTTACCTCTCTTTCCCTCTGTCCTGGGTTCAGTCTTCTATTTTATCTAGTCCTTCTCTTTCTCTTTTTCTGTTTATTTAGTTGTTTTGATAGAACACATCTTCCAGTAACTTCTTGATTAAGATAAGAGACGTGTAAATTATTTTATGAATTTTATGTCTATCAATTAAATATGAGAGGAAGAAAAAAAGTCAATTTTGTTGAGTAGAGAATTTTAGATTGGAAATAATTTTCCTCCAGAACTTTGAAGATATTTCCCATTGAATTCTAAATCCCAGTTTTGCTATTGAGAAGTCCAAAATCACTTTATCTGATCCTGTGAATGAGACTTGTTTTTTCCTTCTTTTTCCTACTTGGATGTTTACTGGTTCTTCTCTTCATCCCAATGTTCTGAAAGTTCAAAGTGAAGAGCCTTGGGGTCGTCTACTTTATTCTACTGTGCTTTTAACACTTCCAACCTGGAAACTCATTCTTCAGGTCAGGAAATTTTTACTGAACTCTTTCAATGATGACTTTCTCCTTTCTCTTTCCTCTACTTTCTTTTTCTGTAATTATTTGGATGGTAAGTTTCTTGGACTAGTTCTGTAATGTAATCTTTCTTTCTTCTATCTTCCATCTTTTTCTCTTTTGCCTCCACTTCCTGGGAGATTTTCTCAGCTTTTAACGTCAATACGCCTATTGAGTTTTTCATTTCTACTAATATGTTTTAAATTTCCAAGACCTCCTGTTTTATGGGTGCAATATCTTCTCTTGTCTAAGAATATTAATAATATTTAAAAGTTTTCTTCTATTCAAATCCTCTCTCTTTTCGTCAACTTGCCTTCATCAGTTTGTTTATTCTGGTTTCTCTCTTTCGTGTTAGAGGCATTCCTTAGATATCTGGGAATCTTCATATGCTATTCATATTTAATGTTGGGAATAAAATATAAGTGAGTTCTTGGAAGACTTTCTAGGAGCCATGTCGGAAGTCTGACTACCATGAGAAGCCATGTATGGGTACTCTGGCCAAGAATTCTAGCTGAGCCCAGCCTTCCAGTCATCCTGTCAAGGTGCCAGACAAGTGAGTGAAGCCCACCTGGACCCTCCAGACCAGCCTAACTGTGGGCTGAATAGCATGGAGCAACCTCAGGCAACACTACATGGAACAGAAGAATCACCTAGTCAAGCCCTGTCCAAATTCCTGGATTTTGAGATATAATAAAATGATTGTTGTTTTAAGCCAATGAGGTTTGGGTAATTTTTTATAGAGCAAGGGAAAATCAAAACATTAGATTTATATGGACTAACATGGAAAGGTGATTTCTAAAATACTGGCAAGTTAAAATAAATGCAACTTGTATAATGACGTAAAAAATGACGTTTGGAAATTCTGAGTGTGTAGGTGGAACTCCTTGACTGGGAGCTTTCTTGTAGGATAACCTGGCTGTGCTGTTTCTTGGAGGAATATCACAGCTCGTTTCTCCCCATTATTTAGTTAGTTACTTACTTAGTTATTATTTTTAAAATAAGCTTTATTTTTTAGAACAGTTTTAGATTTCCAGAAAAATTGCAAAGACAGTACAGACTTTCCATAAACTCCACACCAATTTCCCTCTATTATTAACCTATTACATCAGGATGGTACATTTGTCACAATTAATAGGCTAATATTGATACTTTATTATTACTAAAGTCCATACATTATTCATATTTCCTTAGTGTTGCCTAATGTTCTTTGTCTTTTCCAGATCACATCCAGGATATCACATTAGTTGTCACATCTCCTTAGGCTCCTCTTGACTATGACATTTTCTCAGATTTTCCTTGTTTTTGATGACTTTGATAGTTTTGAGGAGTACTGCTCAGGTATTTTGTAGAAGGTCCCTCTATTGGAATTTATCTGATGCTTTTCTCATGATTAGACTAGGGTTAAGGGTTTTGGGAGGAAACCACAGAGGTAAAGTGCCATTTTTTATTACCTCATATTAAGAAGGGTACATGCTATCAACATGACTTGTCACTATTGACACTGACCTGAGGGGTTTGTGTTTGTCAGGTATCTCCACCATATAGTTACTCTTTTTCTTCTCTCTTTCCACATTGTCCTCCTTGGAAGGAAGTCACTATGAGCAGGCCACACTTGAGTGGAGAGTTATGTTCTACCTCCTGAAAGGTACAGTATCTACATAGATTATCTGGAATCCTTCTGCATTGGAGATTCATCTCTTCCTACACTTATTTATTTATTCAATCACTTATTTATATCAGTATAGGCTCATAGATATTTATTTTATGAAGACTTTTTTTTTTTAGATCTTCCTTTTTAGTTATCTTCCCCAGGAAAGAGTCATACAATATTCTGCACAGATGGTAAAATCTGGCTGCCAATACTCTGAAGTCTCAGTGGAAAATTAGGGCTGGGGCTGGGGTATTATTATTTAATGTGCAAACATCATGTATCTGACCCTCAACTGTATTTGTTATCCCCCAGTACAGAGACCTTGTTTTACTTTCTCCAGAGAATGACCTAAATTATTGTGCTTAGTTTAGTCAAGAAGAGTTGGAGAGGGGCATAGAGAGAGGAAAGGATCTAGGGATTACCTCACTTTTAAACAGCATTCAATTTCTCTTATCTTATTGCCCCTCCCCCTCTGATTTTCCTCCTCCTTCCAGTAGTATAAGTGCTGCCAATTCCTCCACAGTTTGGGGACTTCGTGGGAAGAATTGGTTTGGTTTTCAGCTTTCCTCGTTACTGGCTTAGGCTTCAGGGGTTTCATGTCTGCTAAATCAGTTTCAGTCACCCATGTGCTTTACAGCTTCCAAAATTGCTTTTGCCATGCTCTCCTGTCTTTTCTTCCCATCTCCCCTTGTATGTTTGTCTTTAGAGAAAAAAATCCCTTTACAGCAGGTTGACTAGAGTTTAGGGGAGAGTAAAATTGGATGTGTGTTCAATCCACCATCTTTTCACAGATTTGCTCAGGATTACAGAGTTAGCTCTGTGAGACCAGAGGTTCTGTCTTATTCATCTTTGTATCCCCATCACCTACACACATGCCTGATAAAGAGTAGGAGGTAAATACTAATTGAATCTTGTATAAATGAAAATAGGAAGCAGAGTCAGTACTCAAATACAAATCCAAGTCCAAGTTAATTTTTATTTTTTTACGTTACATATGTATATACATGTATGTATATATTCCAGTGGGAACTAGATTCCATCAGATAGCCAATAGATTGTTATCTATGGAGAAATGGTGGTTGGGACTAGGAATTATTACATGACTACATATATGGATCTATTTATATATACTTTTATACGATACTTTTTATCTTACACCAAATTGGTTATACCTTATATCTTATGTCAAACTGATTTCAGATGGCTTAACTATGCATGCAAGTAGTATTTATTAAAAGATACAAAGAAATCAGGGAAAAGGGAAAATGACAAAAAAGGATGACAAAATAAAACAAATGTTGAGTTTTGTCATGATTTCTGTACACTAATGACAGGGATATCATAAATATGGCTCTGGGCAGTCAGCATAAAAAGGGATAGATACACAATTATTTATATAAGTCACTATGGCTAAAAAGACAATTTCTTTAGTTTACCTTTACAAAGAGGAGTCCATGTAATGTTCCATACAATATTGTGAAGGACATCATTAGAGTTATTTGGTAACCCAGATAACATACATTTGTTCAGGCATGAATTTAGGTGCTGGTGATGGAGAGATAAAAAGACATAAACTTTCTCAAGGTCTATGGAGAGACTAAGAAATTTCAAACAAGATGTGTTATGACAGAAGTACAAGGTATGCTGGTAACCCAAATGAGAAAGAAATTAACTCAGCCAAGGGAAGGGTGGAGGGCATGGACTGGTTTATGGAGTAAGAAATAGAATCATGTCTGAACAAATGTATATTACATGTTGCCAAAATCTCTAAGAATACAAGATCTTAATCTGAGTGGGCTCTGCATTGTGAACAGTAGAAGTAAAAACAAACAAACAGTGAGAAAACATGTGCAGTTAGGGAGTTCTGGCAACAAATGTGTGGAAACCAATCTCTGGTAGCCTGAAGTTCTGGGAGACTGGGATTTTAATGCAAGGGCAGTCCCAAAAGCAAGGCTCACAGGCAGCTGATCCCAGCTTCTGGAGCAGTCCAGCAGGCTAGATGAGTAGTTCTTAGCCAGCTTTGGTTCCCAGATATTTTTGAAAATATGACCAACACTATTTAACTTCTACTTGGAAAAACTACAAATATACACATACACAACGTTATGGTTTGGGCTCAGGGGTTTTAAGACTATCATAGACCTTTTTAAGCTTTCCTTAAACCCTGAGTGAAAAAACAAACCAAATTTGATGGATGCATCAGGCTATCATCACAACTTGAGATTGAGAGCCATTTAGATATTCTTGCTAACTCCCTTTACCTTAATTCTGCACTCATAAAGTGGCCTTCTGATTACAGAATATCAACGATTTCAGGTGGATGACAGACTCCATGAAGCCCATACGGGAACCCCAGGTTAAGAACACTCAGGCTAGAGGCAATATGATGGCCTAGAGTCGCAAAGGTCACAACAGCTTCAATTTTTTTATCCCAATCACGTTTCATCTCTGCGCACTTTTCTCATTACTTGAACTCACTGGCCTTTCTGCAGACCTTTTCACCCCATAATAGTTGCTTACTGTAAGACCTAAAGCTAAAAACTGAAATATTGCATTCTTGCTTAGCATTGAGACCTCAGTGAGTAAAAGATAAATACTTTATCAATGTACAAATCTTGGGCTCGGCAACAAGTTTGAAACTTTTCTGACCTTCCCAGGAAGGTCACAACCACAAACTTCACAGGTCATGAAAATTTATTTATTTTTGTGTCAGTGCCGAGGGGGTATCACGGACTGTTTTTAATCTACACAATTTTGACTTTGTCTAAACTTTCTTACAGCTTTTAAAAAATAAATCACAAACCTCTGCCACAGTTAAAGCAATAACTGACAATATTTGATTGGCACAGTATATTTCATTCTCTACCAAGTTCTCTAGAACTGAAAAATGGTAGCTCATATTTAGTGAGATGCTCAGGTGGTGCCAAACATTCCTCTGTACACAACACGAGTATTATCTCAATGAAACTTTCTTCCAGCAACACTTTGAGGTAGGTGCGATTAGGATGCCCATTTTACAGATGACAAAACTGATAGGTTGATGACTAAACTGCTAGGTTAAGTGATTTGCCAAAGTTTATACAGCTAATAAATGGCAAAGCCAAGTCAAAACTCAGGCAGGCTAGCTTCAGAGCCTGCACTGCTTTTATTTCACTATCCTCCCTCTCAGAGGCCCTCGCTGTGTGAAAATAAAAATCAAGGTATCAAAACATCGGAGACAAGATAAATGTGGAAATGATAGGGGAAACTGATTAAATAATATTACTTGAATTTAATGGAATTCTATATTGTCATTAAAATGTAGATTGTAGAAATAAATTTAACGGGCTGGTAAAATATTCACAATATATGGCTGAATAAATAAAGCAAATATACGGTACAGTAAAGCCCATTTATACATACACACACATACACAGAAACACAGAAAGTCACACACACAAATAAAGGATATATATCAAAACGTTAACTATGATCATTACCAAGTGGTGGGTAAATAGGTAGTTTTCATTTATTTTCTCAATAACCAAAGGTAGAGTGAGCTGCCCTCCCATTGGGATGTGATTGATTGTGTCTTAAAAGGAGTTTTGGGAAAGTAGTGTATAACACCTCCTCCAGTCATGGGCCACAGCAGAAGCATTTTTTTCTCAGAGATAGAGT
The DNA here is from genome assembly GCF_057802395.1 of Ceratotherium simum simum. Lineage (NCBI taxonomy): Eukaryota > Metazoa > Chordata > Mammalia > Perissodactyla > Rhinocerotidae > Ceratotherium > Ceratotherium simum. The sequence goes on from NC_141914.1 coordinate 18,276,247, forward strand.
TTATTCTCTGCATGTATTCTAAACTTAATTTGTACTTCTTATAATACGTATGGAAAGAAATAGCAAAGAATATCTAGGTTTTTCAACTTTGATGACATTTCAACAATAGGCAAAGCTATATCACGTGGGAAATGTTATGATGTGGAAGAAAGTGGGAAAATTAATAACAATTATTAATTTATCACTGAACTTGAAGAACAAAAGCCATTCTGCTTTAATTGTTACACGCTCTCCTTTGTCTCTTTCATTAAAACCATTATGAATCAAAAGTGTTCTCTTGGATTATGTTTTTATTTTAAACGAATAAGTGTACCCAGGATAATAGATCTGATATGCTAAATTTTAAAGGAAAAAAAATCACTATCCGCCCTGAGAATTTGTTAGCGTAGTAGATATCAGTCAGGTTTACCGAAGCCATCTTTGGAGAATGTCTTAAGTACCCTGGCTTTGAGGCTGTGCAATATAGTCCCATAAATTTTGAGATGACTTAAGTCATTGGGTCCCAGGTAATATAAGGTATGATTTGGAAAAAAAGTCTATTCACTAACTAACTATAGGACTACAACTCTGGAACAAGGAGCCATATACCTTCCTTACCACCAAGATATGATTTGGAGAAAAAGACCTATGCAGTCAGGAACTATAAGAATACAAGTTTGGGGCAAAAACTTCCTTACCACTTTACATGGTCAGACTGCTCGGCATAAAAGCAACAAATATGAAATTCTTTTCATATGTCTGGTGGAAAACGAACTTCTCATCTAGAAAGAACAATGGAATCATTCAGCATTGTCCACTGATGTGCAAAAATGAGAGGTACCTGAGCAACATGAATGGAGAAAGGCCCACAAAGGTTGTAAATTTTTATCCACGGAAACTTTTGCAGTTTGAATAGAAGACCTACCACTCTCATATCCCAGAGAACCAAGGACATCACTGCTTCTTAACGCATGAAAATTATCTGTGGGTTCTGAGGCCTTCTGAGTTGCTCCAGAGTTATACCAAAGTATTACATTCTTGTCTTAAACTAATCCAGTTTTGGGGGAATCATCTAGGGTGCAGTCTTTGTCTCAAACCTTCAAAAGTTTATTCGGATTAAGTCATTTGGGAAAAACCAAATCTAAAAAATATATCCTTAGCATTTAAGCATTTTAAGTTAATTAAAATGTAAGTAACCTTGAAAACATTTTAGAGACTGATTTACCACCAACCATATTTATAAAAGCAAATTACAGCTGTGAACAAATTTCTGGCCAAGAGAGATTTGAAAACACTAAATGAAAATGTAAAAATGTGAGAAAAAAAGAGGATAAATATTCTCCATTCAACTTTAAAACTACAGAATATATGGAGTTAAGAGCCAGTTAAAGAAATAAAGTTGTTCATAACAGTTACAGACTCTGTAGACATGGAGATGGTCACACACACACTCAAAGAAGAAAATACAATTGGGGTCATAAGTACTTCTTGGAAGCTTTAACAAAAATATTCATTTTACACATGTAGAGGGTTATTGTTTTAAAATAGGGGGTTACTGAAAACTCTACTCCTAATCTTGCACAGCAAAGAACTGACTGGCTTTTGCTAATTTGGGGGGAACAAATCAGATAGCAGTGTCTGGAAGGATGCAGAGATTTTGGGTTTTGAAGAGAGCAAGTTAGAAACAGAAAATCCTCCCTGCAGTACTTCAGGGTCATTTATTTCCGAGGGACCTCTGGCTTAGCCTGGTATGCTCCTATTGTGATTGGTGTCCTGGCTCCTGTTGTCTCTTTCCCACTTGAAAGCAGAGAATGATTTCTGCTATAGGGAGCAAGACAGCGACAAACTCATTTCCATATCTAAAGCCAGCTCTGAAATATCATCATTCAGTGAAGTTTTTACGAGAACAAAGTAAGACTTCATCTGTTTCGTGCCTATTTTTTCCCAACAATAATCAAGAGATACCATCTTCTGGGATACTCGTTTGTTTTTCCTTTCTCTACTTCTCTCCCTTTCACAGTTGTTAATTATTCATCATAGTTTTCTTCCTCTGGTACTTTTTCTCTTTTCTTCAGCATGTTCCTTTATCTTTCCTTGGTGTCTATGTTCATTGTTTGTGATTCTTCTTTCCCAGCTAAGAGAGTACATCCAGTGGCATTCTCTGCTTCATTTATCTTCCTTCACTGACTTGACTATCTTTGCTGGTTTTGCAACACCCTCCGCAAACCTTTTCTTTAACTCCCCTCGACTGGACCCTCCTAAGCTCAACAGGAATTAGTCTCCCACAGACTGACTGCGTCTATTTGCTGCTCTACTTCAGTTGGAAGAACGACGAAATAGAGGAGCATCTCGTACGCTAATTCCTAAGAGTTTTGTTCTGAAGTCACTTTCAATCCACTGCTCCTAACGGGCTTGACAAACTAGGGCAGTTCAATAAATAATAGATAAAACAAAAAAACTTGGCAGAGTGTACTTGATGCTATTTCTTCTGGCAACAATAAAAACTCGTAATGATTATATAATTAGTAACCAAAAGGGAAAAGAATTCAGTAAGGGTTAGGGAATTCAGATCTGTGGTTGTACCTGGGCTCATTTCTCTTTCATGGTAAATAATATTCCTTTGCACACTAAGAAATATATAGCTCAGGGGAAAATGTGGATAATAGAATCTGGACTCTGAACCTGAATCTGGACCTTCAAGCTGCAGCATTTTATATCCATTTGCAGACAGGATTCTTCTGCAGACCCCAAGGATGAAGAGAAAGGGTTTTGGGTTTTTATTTGCTTTTTGTGGGGGATGATTGGGAAATTGAGATAAACATGGCTTTGGACTTTGAATATACTGATCCAAAGCTTCTAAACTTTTGTCTAGGTGAAAAGAAAAATCATGACAAAAACAGGGAAGCTCAAACAAGCAGCTAACACATCTGGATCTCAGACTGTATTTTCTGTTTGGCAATGTGTAAACTCAATTTGAATCTCAGCTGGATCATATGAGTCAAGATGCACCCTATCTGCCTCACTGTAACTGGTGAGATTTGAGGGTATATGGAGGCAGAAAGTCAGAGCACCAGTCCCTCACAAGAGCATTCAAGAGCATTATGAATGGGACACATCCAAGGGATATCAATCCCCGTGCCAAATTTCTCTTGGAAGTAAAGCAGGGTTGGTTCAAAACCTAATGAATGATAGAAAATGGCACCTTGGATTATGTCCTTCATTTATGTTTGTTAAGCATCTAAGTCTAGAGTCAGAGCAGATGTTGAGTGCTTGCAGATACAAATAGGATTTTCATCTATCCCTTAAGGGGTTAAGAATCTAGCTGGGGAGATGAGGAAAGCCTGTCAATAAATCCTACTACTTGCAAATGAGATTTGTCTGGATCCTAACTCTTTTTTGCTCTATGGATATTTAAGTCATTCTGTGAAATAGAAATCTAGCTAGAATGAGAAGTGCTGGTTTAGATATTAATTAATCATTTCTGTAAATTTCTCAAATGTCTGGATTCATTTATAGTGATTTATTTATAGGGAATAACTCAAATGATATAGTAGCCATCTCCAGAATTTGCTGAGACCTGTCTACTAATGAAATGCAAAATGCATAGGCTTTTATTATTTAATTTACCATACGAAAGCTCAATTAATCTGGATACCAAACAAGTTTGGTTTATATGTTGAATTATATAGTGGCTGATCTGATTGTTTGAAAATTTTTCTGTGGATATTGATAGTCATACTCAAGTGACACATATGTGACACATACATATCCCACCCATTTCTTTTGCGTCTATAGACCCCACCTTAGTCAAATAGTAGGAATAAACTAACGTTCTTTTTTTTAGTGCAGTAAAGGCATTTTGAGTTAAATGAAAGGTGGAAGAAAAGGCAGAAAACACATGTTCAAATTAATACTATCAGAGTACATTTGTAAGTCTTAAATCATCTTCAGGAGATGTGCAAATTCACAAGTACAAAAATACATTAAAAAATAAAAATTGAGAAAGAAACTTCCTTTTAATATACCTTCTCTCAAAGTGGGAATTAGTGACTCCAGAAAGGCTAAAAGCAGAGTAGGCAAATGTTTTCTTTTCAATGTTTGTGGATATTTCTTGTAGAAACATTGGCTCATGAGGCAAATAGTAGTGAAAACCCTTCGACTTTCCTCTTTTTATAATGAAGACATACTAAAAAATGAGACATTTCTATATTTCTGCTTTTTATTCATTAGGAGAGTTAATTTAATTTTAAGCAACATACTTTTCTTCTAAAATTACTATTTTTAAAGACCAACTCCATGCATGATGCTGCTGAGCATCTCTAATAGAAGTTTCAAAGCTTCACTGTCAATTGTTCAACAGCTTCCTCAAGTCTTAGTTTTATCTTCATTATCAGAACTGGGCCAAACAAAGGAATCCAGGTCCTTGGAGTATTTTTATTAGCTTGTTTTAGTTTTTAATTTGAGTCTCTGGTGTGATTGTCTGCAATTGTCAAATTTTAAAATTCACACATTCATTCAATAAACATTTATGGAATGTTTTCTAAGTTTCAGGAAATGTTCTAAGCTTGGGGGATACCAAGAGTAAAGATATAATTATTGCTGTAATAAGATCACAGCATAGTGGAAGAAGAGCATATTGATTGAACAACTATTATCAATTAGACCTCTTTTTATAGACATCTCTTCATTTATTTCTCCCAAGAAAACAATGAAGATGCTCAGAGAACTTGGCCAATTTCACAGAGCTGGAAAGAACCTGCAGTGGAATTCAAACACCTGAGTTTCTGACTCCAAAAGTCAGACTTTTCCCCAACTAAACTATGTTCCTGGAAATTGGTAGAGCTGTTTCTCCCTTTATGCTTAGTGAACACACACACTCCCACCATGTTCATGGGTGAGAGGTTAACTGGATTTATGTTATTCACCCGAAAATAAATTCTCATAATTGCATTGTGGTCTGCATCACATGATATAATGGACAAAGTTAGGAAACAGCTGTGCTACCACCTATTCAGATTGCACATTGGAACACCACTTCAATATTCCACAGAACAATATCACGTAAGTGACCATCGTCACAATATGTGAGATCCATCTTATCATTATAATTGCCTGAGGCATTCCTCCCACTGTTTGGCAAGAAAACTTAGAGAAAAGATCCAGACAATCTATTTCTTCAACTAAGATTAAGAAGTAGAATAAGAACACAATGTAGAAAAAGGGGGAAAATTTTAATTCTCACTTTCATGTGACCTCTGCAAAGAAAAAGAACATTGAAACAATATGTCACTAATATTTTTGCTCAATGCCATTCATATGTCACCTGAGTTAACTAAACACTTTTCAGCAATGTGACAACATTCCTGGGTATTTGTCAAAAACAAATGTTCAGGCTAGAGAAAAATATAAAATCACAAATAGACTGGATTTGGTGGGTTCATACATGTGCTTGGTAAGGCAAGAGTGTGTAACACTATGTGACTATATTTATATTACATCCGTGATATCTCCTGAAAAACTTAACAAAATGTGAATTCACAGGACCTTGAAATTTGGCAATGGGAAATGTAGATAAAAATTTATTTGGCAACACAGAGAAGTGTCAGATAATAGACTAGGTACATAATATAATTAGAAATACTGAACTTTCTTTTCATACACAACAGCTTGTGGCAAAGCTCTGGGTAAATCATGAACATAAGAGTGGAACTGCATTGCATTTCATAGAACATCCTCTGGCCAAAACAGACAAATAGAAGAGGTTCTGATTAAATATTTGCTCAGAAAATACCCTCTGATAATATACTGCCAATTTTCTACCTTGGGTAAATAGCATCTTCCTCTCCCAAAGTAAGTAGGTCTGTGCTATATTAGATTTTATTTACAAAAAGGAACTCTGGCCACAAAACACACAGCAGCCATATGAAGAGTATGGACCAGCTTGTCTCAAAATATTGTCAGTGTGACCTTTGGCAAGGACCCAGTAGAAAATCACTTTCCCTAAAGGAAACCGACACTCCTTTTCCTATAATCCTGCTAGCAGGATATGGTGTTAATGAAGCAATTCCTACTTCCAGTGGGCATAGCACAAATTGCCTCATTTGGCTTGGCCACTGGAAGGACAAATGCCAGGTGGGGATATGCACACATGAGCATATGTAAGGTTTCCATGGAAATACTACTTGTTCTGCCTGAACGGCCTTGGGGATGCATCCAGCCTTGCAGGGACGGGCTGTCTCTTTCTGGAGGTCAGCCCAGTGGAAAGTAAAGCCTTAAGAGATGCATCAGACTCCGGATCCTATCTGCTCATCTGGAGGGTGATTAGAGGGATTGGGTTATCAATCTCACTTTCAATATTCACTGTATTCTGGACACCAACCCCCAAAACAGTAGCCTGGTATTCTTTTATTGCAGAGTCCAAACATAAAGATGACAAGCTTTCCCAAGCATATCAGGGAACATTCTCAGTAGTTTCAAGGACAATATTTTAAGGAGACAAATGTTCTAGGTAATTGTGGCCAAAAAACCATGCTTTCTAGCCCATCACATGGCTGTCCTGTCTAGCTGACTTTCTCTTTTCCTTCACTTCATACATCTGCCATTGCCTCCTCCCTCCTTGTTACCTGTCTCCCTTATTTACAAAATTGTTGGTCTATTTTCCAGGGAATCCCTTGGAAGGTAATTTGGCCGATCAAGAGTCCTACTAGCTGGTAGGGTGATTTAGTATACAAAAGCCACAGTTATCAACATCTGATTAGAGAGCTGGGGTTGGCTAAATCTCAACGGTATAGGTACAAATGTAGGTAGCAAAAGTTCTTACATGAACTGGTTTGTCCTTTCAAACATAGCTCAATCATCCAGTGCCTGACTGGAAAAGAATAATAATTATTCAATAGTAAAATATGACTATAAAAGTTGCCATTTTAAATATAAGACTTCAGAGCTGGGACGAGATACTTATAGCTATACATTGTTGAGTATGTAGGAAATGTAATTTGAATAGGGTCATCTTTTTGATGATGATGAAACAAAATAGTTTATTTTTATTCTTACTTTTTATTCTCACTGTTCCTCTTTTTAAGAATTTTGTTAATATAAGTTTTTTAAATAAAATATAGAAAGTATAGTCTTTTATATAAAGTATAGTCACAGGTTCTTTGACATCAATAAAAAAATTACTTGCTTAGAAATTCTGAACATATATCTAAATACAGGTCACATCTGTATAGATACTTCCTTACCCATCCTTACCTCTTCTCCATCATCGTTCTCTTTCCTCTTCAAATCTTTCTACTTCTTTCACTCAATCTTGCTCTAATGAACATGTATTGTTCTTTAGCCATTCAGGCTTCATTCACTTAAGGATCTGTTTAAGGATACGCTCTTTCACCTCTCTGCCTTTGTAGGTCAGCTGCGAGCCACTTGCTGTCTGCAGGGATAGTGCCCAGGGCTAAGGCAAGCAGTGTATCTGCTATTGGTTCAGAGATAGGGATGTGACCCAATCAGAGCCAGTAAAATGGAATGAGGTGGTTTGAGATCTTTCTGGACTTCTAGGAAAGAGAGGCTTGCTCTTCCCCAGCAGATTTATAGCCCCAAAGATACAAGGTCTAGAGCTGCTACAGCCATCTTATGACCACTATAAGAGAGTCTATCTGGGAATAAAGTCAACATGGATGTAAATAAAGCAAACTGTAGAGATATTGCAGATAGCCCTTCCACTGTGCTTCTCACATATGTGAACCAATAATCTTTCTCATTGCTTAAGCCAGTTTAAGTCAGGTGTTCAGTGACTTGTAGCCAAAACGTCCTTAATGATAAACCCATCCTATAAAAAATGCCAAACAGGTAGACAAAGATTGAGTCCTATACCAGTAGCCCCCAAATTTTCAAGTCCAAGAACCCCTTTGAACAACTGAGGCTTTAATCCTTTGTAGTTCAATATCAAGTTACTGATACAGCTATCCAATGAAGAAAATAGTCCAAATGCCTCAGAATTAATGTCTCTTGGGGCCTTGAAAGATGAGCATCTTTAACCTGATAGCACATATCATTCCCCACAGGACACTCAGCGGCTGTGATAAGCCTCAACCAGCACCACTTGGCAATAAGGATCAGGATGGAGAGAAGGCAAAAGGCCAGGTTGCCTTCACTTCGCTGCTCCACACCTGATGGATTATTTGGAATAAGACACAGTTGTGCATATTTCCTTTGTGAGATAGGGACTGTAAGGACTTGAACAAAAATGAAAAGCATAATCTTCTAGTACATAACGTATTTCTCACGAACTTCTCATGACTGAAAAGTCGCCAAATTTGTAAGACAAAAAAACTTCAGGCAATATTCTCTCTCATTTTGTGTTTCTACAAATGTCCCCTTTTCTTCCTTTCTCCTTTCTCTCCTTAGTTGTCTCCTTTCTATCTCTTACAATAGTTTGGGCACCTTTATTTCTCCTTAACTGGAATAACAACAACAACAACAAAAATTTCAGTCAATTAGTAATCAATGACTTGGTATAATCAGTGAATTATTTCATAGTTACTTTAGCCTTAGGATATATATCTCCCCAAATACACTTTCTTGAATTATCCTGTAATGTTTATCTGAGAGAACCTCCAACCCATCCTATCAGTTTCCTATTCCTTCACAACATCTCCTCCACCTCCATGTTGGTATAAATATAGTATAGGGAAGGGTTTGGCACTGAATGAGATCCTGATCATAAGTGGTTCCTCATCACTAAACCAAAGTTTCCTGACAGAGCCATATCTCTTCTCTGGGTTTGACTGAGCTCAGATATTTTCATAACAGGAAGCCTCAGACTGGAGATTTTAAAGATGAGCACTTTGCCTTTCTGTCCAATCAACTGCAGGAGGTGCAGAAGAATACTTAATGAATTCAAATTCTGGCTCAGTTGCACAATTTATGAGAATCGGAGCAAGTGGCTTAAACTCAGTGGGTCTCAGTTTCCACATTTAAATTGAGGATAGTAATACCTGCCTAATTAATTAATTCAACACATAGGTTTTAGCACCTGGCTAGGCATTATTCTAGGGGTTCATGATACACTTTGATTAAATTAGTCAAAATCCTATTTTAATGGAGTTTATATTTCACTTAATAGCCTTGTTGAATGAACTAAATCATGTAATTTAAATAAATCCAGAGCACACAGTAAAATTCAACACATACTATACAAGGTCAGCTTTCATTTCCAAGTAGGGCATTCCCACCTCTTTTTTCTGTTACAGATTCCTCCAGTCTCTTTACGGTTTTTGAAAAAGCTAGGTAGGAGGATTAGGCCTTGGAATGAGCCAAAATATGACTTGAATAAGCCAGAACATTCCCTTGAATAAAATACCAGGGCTGATTTGGGGTTGATTTGGTCCAAGTTGAGTAAGAGAGGGGCCAATATTGTTTTAAAGAAAGACAAACACTATCTAGAATAAATTATTTTCAAGCCATCCTTGATTCCCTTTTTAAATCTTCTTTATGAAATTCATCAGCAATCCTACTCCAAGAATATATTCCATATATATTTCCTTTCCCTTCATCTCCACTGCTACTGCCCTGGTATATGTTTCTGTAATCCTCGTATAAGTGACCACCAAATCTGTCTTCCCAGCAGCAGAATTACCTTTAAAAGGGGAAATCAGACCATCCTCGCCAGCTCTAAAAATCTGATGCCTTTTCAGTGTGCTTAGCATAAAATTCAAACTCTCACTATGATCTACAAAGCCCTTGCATGATCTTGCCTCTAAGTAACTCTCAGACCTCATATTCTGCCAATCTGTCCCTTGCTCACCATGCTCCAGACACCCTGGCCTTCCTTATCAGGCCTGTTTCTGCCTCAGAGCCTTTGCACTTGCATTTCCCTTTGCTTACAAGATTTTTACCCTCCCCTCCTACATTTGCATTGCTTCCTCTTTCTTAGTTCAAACTGCATCTTTCAGAGGGGCCTGTGCTGACCAATAACCTGTTCCTTTCTCCCAACTACTCTCTTTCACATCACCTTGTTTTAATTACTTTATAAGGGAATGAGTCTGTCTTCCCCATCTAGATTATAGGATTCATGAACAGAGATTTTACTATCTTCTCCTCTGTATTCCCACTGTCTAGCTGTAGGAGGCACTCAATAGATATTTGTTAAGTAAATGTATAAAATCTATAAAATTAATAATTCTCTGGGCATGCACATAGATATATATTTATTTCCAAAAACTTGCCAGGCTCTCAGTAATCAAATAAAAATGTTATTGATGGAATGTTTATGGTGTGTGCGGCAGGACAGACAGATAAAAAGCACTCAACATACATTATCAACATGCGTTTTCTATTTGGTCTTCACAAAAACTTTGAGGGGGTGGCATTATTATGTTCATAACCATTTACAGCTTAGGGAACTAAAACTCAGAGAATGTAAGTTTATTACCCAAGAATTCACAGCTCGTAAGTGGCAGAGCTAGGATTCAAATCTAACTCTGTCTGACACTAAAACTGGTGCTCTTAATCTTACAAATATCACCATCAACCACATCTTTTCACACCAGTCCTAGATATCCAACTAGAAGTGAGAAGCTGTCAAAACTAATAATGTTAATAGAGAGTATTAACTGAGTGCTTACAAGGCACAGGGCCTTATCTGTGGTAATTCTCACAACAACCCTAAAATGCAGGTCCCTTGTTTTTCCATTGAGAAAAATTCAGCTCAAATAGGTCAGATGGATTTGAACCCAAACTTGCCTGACTCCTGAGACTGATCTGTTAACTACTAGGGGGTAGCATGTCCCTGACCCAGTGAAAGACAGCATTACTTGCCAAGTCACAGATGACAGAAACCACTAGTCTAGGCCTATGCCACAAGCTGGGTGCAGGCCTACTGCATGGCCAGTACATCCATCTTGATCAAATGACAGATGCATTGTGTCTCTAACTATGGAAACCAGGAATCACTCTGCTGGCTGGCCACCAACTCTCTGTCAAGTAGGGGAAAAACAACCAGAAGCCTAAACTTTCATTATTACATTAGTGGTGCCTCCTTCATTTATTTTATAAGCAATAAACTGTGTTTGTCCTTTGTTTCCATTAGGAAGTTTCAAATGAGATTGAAGATAATGCATCCTATAATTTCTTACACTTTCGTGTTCCACAGGCTCAGGCAGAGCTGATTCCAGGGTGGAATTTGCACTCTCCTGATTGATGAGGCCAATAAAATGCCTTTATTGTTATATAAATAGCCTTAAAAATGTCTTAGAGAGTCAATATCGGTGCTTGATGGTCTCACACAAGTAAGGTCCTTGTCTCAAGTAGCACTAAAGCTTAATGAGTTACGTTTTTGAAAAAGTTTGTCATTGAATTTGGATATTGATTTGTGAGGCTAAAAAGTGGCAAGACCCACATCAGTGACACAGATGGAACAAACTATTTAAAAACCACCCATTTCCTTCACATGCCGAATATATCAATAATTTTAACACTCTGCTAGATCACGCAGCATTGGCAAGGGATTGGGGCATGCATAGAACAAATCACATAGGTATTCATTCAACCAGACCAATGACTCCTGTCCTACCCACACTTTGATTGTGAAAGAGCAGAGTAGACACTTCCTAGAAGGCAAGAGTGTGCTTCTTTCAAACTCCATCTCTCAGTCACACACACACACACACACACACACACACACACACACACACACACTCTCTCTCTCTCTCTCTCTCTCACAGAATTCACTCCAGGTATGATAACAGAACAAAATGTTATAACTGTAATGACTTCAAAGCCCTCAGGGTAAACTCTAATGGTTGAATTAGAGGGTAAATGCTATTGATTAATTTTTCTGTGTATGGGGAAGATCATAAGCCAAAGCTTATGACCCTTTATAAACATAGCTATTCCAGATCTTTGTTTATTTAAACCTTTGCCCTCACAGTTTCAGAAGTTGCTTTAAAAATCTCACTTTGCTTTTCTCTTTTCCTGCCAATTTTCTCATTCTCGGTAGTATCATATCATCTCTTCTTGTCCACTGGTCCATTTTGTACTGTTTTCTCAATCTTTATCCACGTGTGTACATTTGTCTTGCCTCCTGTGCATACGCGTGTGCCTCTACACTTGCAGAAACAGAATCAGAATATGATACGTGAAGTGAGGTGAGGGTGTTACGACTTCAGGTAAGGGGGTTACTATGTCAAAGCCACTCACTCAGTTAGTACATTCACCAAACAGTGGATTTATTTAGCCCCTTATATCAGTTTTCCAGGATGCTGTACCAAAGTTACACAAGGTTGATAGCTTAAAACAACAGAAATTTATTTTCTTATAGTTCTGGAGGCCAAAAGTCCAAAATCAAGGTGTTAGCAAGGCTCCAAAGGATCTGGGGAGAATCTTTCCTCGCCTCCTCCAACTTCTGTTGACTGCTGGCAATTCTTGGGATTCTTTGGTTTTACAGACACATCACTCCAATCTTTGCTTTTTTCTTCATATGGCTTCCTTCCCTTTGTCTCTCTCTGTCTTCTCTTTTTCTGTCTTACAGAGGCACTCTTCATTGGGTTTAGGCCCACTCTAATCTGAAGTAATCTCATTTTGAGATCCTTATCTTAAATATATCAGCAAAGGCCCTACTCCAAATACAGGTTCATTTTGAAGGTCTGTGTAGACATATCTTTTGGAGGGAATGCCATTCAACTCACTATACCCATTTATAGACTTTCAGTTTAATTAATTAAAATATACTGAGAGTGTTCCCTTTTCTAAACAAGTAATAAATATTTTATCTGGTGATGATATATATTCTAAGAGTAAGCACAAGTATAAAAATTTGGCTAATGACAAGAAAATCAAGAAACTATCTGCACTAGTTTCTTTTCTTTTTATCCTTCCAATGAGGTTACATATAACATAACATCTTTCAAGAAATGGTCAAGTATAGTCTTACATGGTGAGAAAAATAGCAAGGTTTAAGCTGATTTTTTTTATAGCTGTCCCAGCTAAGTAATTTATTTTGGAATTACCGATTGATCTTCAGAAGAGTTTGAAATAAGACAGAAAAATCTTAAATACTTATGAAGTATTCGACATTCTAGTACACAGACCATTGTGCTTTATGTTAGAGAAGATCAGGTTCATATTATCCTAGATAATGATGCCCTTATCAAATGATAATGAATACCTACAAAAGAGGAAAATGTTTGTGCCTGTAGGCAATGGATACAAACAGATCTCTGTCTTTTTCAATTGAAGATCCTATTGGAATAAAAATAAAACTAAGAAATACATTTACAGGGCAAGAGCTTAGGAAAACGAAGCCTGACCATCCTAATAAAGGGACAGGATATATAGAGAAGCAGTGCTTTCACATAAGAAAAACCTGAGGATCTTGTTAAAATACAGATTTCAGTGCAGTAGGTCAGTGGGATGTCCTGAGATTCTGTATTTCTAACAAGCTCTCAGGTAATGACCAAGGACCACACTTTAAATACCGAGGTTGTAGAGAATCAAGCTATTCCAACAGGGCTGGCAAATAATTATCATGTCACACAGGCTAAAGATGATAAGTCTTTTAGTCATTCAGCAGATGTTCATTGGGCTCCTATTCTGTACCAGTCATTGTGGCAAATACAAAGATATAAATGATACCTAATTCATATCCTCAAGAGTTTCTCTCTCAGCTATGGATTTTTTTTTCTGATGTAACATTTGGCATCTACTTTATGTTTTAAGCAATATTAGGGAAATAACAGAAATGAAATATTTTATGAATAGGAAAAATTTAATCTACATTTAGTGATTTTCGAAAGGTTAATGCAATTCGTCTCTATTGGAAAAGGCACAACCTCTCAGGAGTGAGGGTGATGTCCTTTCTAAGGACTTCTCAGAGAGATGCCATGGCAATACAACTCTTGCTAGGATTTTGGGACCAACAATTAGAATGGTGCTATGGGTTCCAGGTTGGAAGCAGACACAATGATGAACAGGGAAGACTCACAAAGAGAAGATAAGATATTCACAGAAGAAAGTATTCAATTTATAGAAAAATCGATAGGTTCTTATTTTTGAATTAACTTAATTCTATGCATTGCTAAAGAGATGCGCTAGAGAGTAATGGCCTTGGATGTTGAAGTCTAAATTTGTGCAATTGCCTCTTTGTTCATGTTGGCTTGGGGAGTTTGGGGAGTTCACGGGCAGGTAGCAGCCAAGGCAATTTGTTTATGATTGTTGTCAAGTCAGTTTGAATGAGAATCCTCCAGGGGCTATTCTGATCAGGACAGTGGTCTAGATGTCTGCAATGTCAGGTAAAAATATATACTGAGCATTATACATATATGTGTGTGTATATATATATAATATATGTATATGTATTATATACATTATCAGGAGGCTCTTTAAAGTGCTGGGAAACTTGCCCTAGGAGGAATCTGCTCATATTTCCTCTGCTGTTGAAGGTAGCAGTAACTTCCTGATCTTCTTCAGGCCTGAAGCCTCAAAGGAAGTTGCAACATCATGACTTTCGCCCAGTAAATTCTCACAGAAGGGCAATTATTATGCTGGTGCCATCACGAACATGGCCTGTTATCAGTGACCAATTTTGAAAGGATGACTGTTCACATTTAAACTTATTTTGATCAGAAGCATTCAAGACCACAAAATCTTCCGCTGTGATATTTGTCATGAATCTTCACCAATTAGTGGACTGAGGGTTCTGAGGCCAACCTGCCTCAGACAACACGACATCAAAGAAGATGGCAAGTGGCTATTTTAACTGCCAGAACCAAATCTCACAGCGTAAGGTAAGGACTAAGTTCTGTCTTCAAAAAGTGTAGCTGTGTCTCTTCACCCCCAAAGCTGACATAGTAGGTAGAATGTTTAATTTTGCTATCTTCATTGATCAAACAAGCTAGCTAATTGCCAAATATATGTTGCATGAGTTTTATGCACAGTTGTATTGCCTAAGTCATTCATTATCAACCTATGGGCCTTCATTTTCCTCCTTAAAGGCCTATCCTGACCAATTTATTACAGCACATATGGAGCCTATTTTTAGACCTATAATACTGGTCATGGTTCCTGCATTTGGGGGAACGGGAAAGATGCAGCAAGAGACAACACACTGCTCTCTGTTATCCTGCCAGCCAGGCATTCTATGACTCATTTCAGTAAAGAGAAGGGAGCATTGTGATGGCAGACAGCATTTTCTATTGGGTTAACAATATCTTGCCTGTGGTTTTCATAGTATATATGGCCTACTTTTCAGAAACCAGCAAAGGGGCACAAGAGAAGAGAGATGGTTTTATCCGTCCAAAATGTTACCAAGATTCCTTCAACTTTTTACAAGTCACAAATACATGTGATGAAAGACATAGGAAGGGAGACGCCAAGGAACACCAGGCTGGACTCCTCAGAATGAGGAGTGGTCTGAAGTCTTAGAGTCTTAAAATCTTATGGCAGCATGATGGAAAGAGTTTGCGTAGTTCTCACTCTGAACTACACTTGGTACATTAAGATGTGCTGTTTAGTGTCTTAAAGGTTGATTCATTTCTCCTATAGACATGGACACTGAAGAAACTTGAGAAAAAGACAACTGCAATAACTCTAATCTACCACCAGGTGACAGTGTTTCTAAAATTAATCTTGGATTCTAGAGCACCCAGACCTGTTCTGTAGACGGGACCACATTCTAACAGACAGGTGAATGAACACTCACAGGATTATTTTTAAACAGTAAGTCAAACCACTAACTGAATTTCTTTTCCTAATTACAACTATTTGAATGTGATGAGATCACATACCCAAGTGACAATGGTGGAGGGTTAATCTTGTGCTGAATAGCCCAGAATGACTGGATCACCTTAGAAAAGAAAAGTGGTTAAGCATTTTGAAAAGATAATTTTCAGTAATCCCTCTGAAGATTGGAATCAGCTAAATTGAACTAGAGAAGGTAGAAAATAGAATGCATATTTGTTATATATGATGGCAACAAAACACAACAACATTGAGACTTTAAGGCAAGAGGTAGTAATTGATCATAGCCAAATAAACATTTATGTAATTTATGTTCCAAAAGACATATCTTCTCAAGAGCGTATATAACTAATACAGATAAAATGAGTATTTGGGATTCATTTGCTGACATGGTCATAATTTTAAGAAAGTGGAACTATAGAGGAGAAATGTTTAAACTAAGCCAAATAAAGTGGGGAATTCAGGTTGTTGGGAAGAGGAGGAGGAGAAAAAAGAGAGGGAGAAAGAAAAATGATCAGTTGTTTTCTCCATAGGCTTGGTGTTTGATAACTAAAAAGGATTTACCTTGGCCTGAATAGAAGAGTCATAAAAATAAAACCCTGTGGAGCTAGGTCAAGCAACAAGCTATCTCTAGGAGCATGCATTGCCCAACCAGGTAGAGCTGATGGCTTAAGTTCCATTCATTTCTACTAAAATGTCTCAAATACATTGACTGCCATGGTGACTGAAATTCTATTTATGGTTTATTTGAAACTATATGTATGTTATATTAAAATTTATTTACAGGAAGTGGCAGAGCTGTGATATCCATCCAGACCCTCTGACTGTTAGCAGAGTTCTCTCCATTACATACTTCTCAACTGCTGTCTACTAGTTCTGTTTTGGGGCAGGTTGAAGGGAGATGAATAGAAGGGGATGGGGAGAAGGGTGAGAAGAAATGGAGGGAGGGATGCTTTAGAAAGGTGTACATTAGTAAAGAAAAGTGAAAATATAATTATAGCTGGAAAAAGAAGCAGCTCACTCTCAGCCTTCTATGTCACTTTCCCCACTTCCTCCCCTCCATTTCCAGTACATCCTCCTATTCTCATTACTACTTCCACTTCCGCAAATCCCAAGTTAAATTACAGAACAAGACAGGAAAAGGAATGACTCCTTAACACTGTTGAATGACTGTAGCAATACACGTGTAACGTGAGAGTCCTCATGTGGTCATATGTGTCAGCCCAGTCTACATGCCATAAAAAGGGACACTAGAGACCTAAGGGATGACTTTATACTTTATGTCAGATTCCCCAGGAAACAGTCTGTGGAACTGAGATTTGCTTGCAAAAGCCTGGAGCTAAAATGGCCTTTCAGAGTTGTATAGCCTTTAGGCAAGGGAAACTTGATAATCTTATCAACCAGTCGTTAAATTCAAACAGTCCTCAGGGAGAGGGCGTGGCTTTGGCAAGCCGCTGTCTTTGGTTGAAGGTAATTCCCAGAAAGGGAATAAGATGAGAGTCATAAGCCATCAATATTCACACAGCTGGGGAATGATCTTGGCAGTGAACTACAACAGCCACTACTACAATCTGGATTCCCTTGGTGAGCAAACCACTCACTACTAGAGTAGCAGGGTGAATTGGTTGTTATGACTGAATGAATTCTTTGGGAGATAAACACTCACAGCATGGGCACTACTGATTGTAGGAACTTAGTACATTCATTCCAGACATTTAAAAGTTGTTAATCTCAGAATGTGCCAGAGATTTATTTTACATCTCCCTATGGCAAATCACAAGGTAGCATGTGGTGAGTGAAAACTATTTCCCAGGCATGTTCCATTTGTGCAAACCTGGAAAGTAGATATAGTTTTCAGGTTTATAAAATTAAACCTAAAAGGACATCTTGTCTACCTCTCATCTGATGCTTTTGCCGCCTCAGCCACATCCTCCCTAAATGACTCCAGCCTGTTTGTGGGCACCTCAAAGATCAGAAGGCATAATCTCCAGCAATAAGGTGTTACACATTCTGACAGATCCATCCGACTGCTAGATTTTAGTTCAACATAAAGACATACTATCTGTTTATCCATAATTTTCGCACATTGGTCTTAGTTCTCTCTTCAGGGAGCACAATACACATATTTAATTCTTCTTTTGCATGTTATCTCTTCACATATTTCAAGACAGCTCATGACTCTTAGGACATGATTTAAAGTCCCCTCATCATCTCAGTCATTCTCCTTAGAAAATGTGTACTCATCACCAAATTGAACACAATAGTGAAAAAAATAGTAAAAAAATTAATTTTTCATTTCCTTTTGAATCAGTTTTGTCATTTATTTTTTTTCTAAAAACGTCCATTTTATCTAAGTTTTCAAATGTGTTGGCACAAAGTTGTTTATTTGTTGCACTTATGATTTTTAAATTTCTACTATATTTTAATTATGTCCCCTTTTATACCTATTACTTTTATGCCTTATCTTTTTTACTTGGTCAACCATTGCATAGATTTTTCTATTTTATTAGGATTTCTAAAAGAATTAGCTTTTGAATTTGTTCACCTTCTCTACTTTTTCCTTGTTACTTATTTGATAAAGTTGTTGCCTTGTTATTTAATTATTTCCTTCCACAATAGGTATAACTGAATACTTAGCTCATCAATTTTCACTCTTGTTTCTCTAAATTATATTTATTTATAATATATGCCAAAATTTCCTTCTAAAATTAGTTTAGCTGCATGTTAACACTTGTATATAATGTTTTCATAGTCATGAAGTTCTAAGTATTCTGGACTTTCCATTGTGAATTCTGTTCTTATACATTATTTAGAAGTGTGTTTTTAGTTTCTCAGCATATCAGATTGAGAAGTGGGGAAGTCATTGCATTGTTATCAGTGTCACCTTTAAGACTTATTATGTGCTCAGTTTTTAAAATGACTGATTTGTGCTTGAATAGAATATATATTTTCCAATTGCTCTGCTCAGGGCTCTATACATGCTCATATTTAAGCTCCTTAATTGGATTCTTCAATTCTCTATATCATCATTTCTTTTTTGGTCTTTTTCATCTAGAGGTTTAAGTGAGGGTATATTAAACTTCCCACTATGTCTACATTTGTCAATGTTTTTGAGTAATTTGGTCAAATTCATCTGGATATAATTTAAAACTTTCATTTGGCTACATACCAGCTCACGATTATTACATTCTGTGGATAAAAATCTATTCTGTCACATTTCACTGTTACTACATCATATTTCTTTTATTTGAATTTGCCTGTTTTTTTCCCATTGTTTTGTTTTCAACCTTACTATGCTCTACATACATCCATGATTTTAAAAAATTATATGTATATGCACTCACATATACACACACAAATACACATACAGAATTGAACTGATTTTATATAATAATAGTATAGTTGGGTATAGAATTGTAGAAAAATGATTTTTTTTTTTCATAGCTTTGAAGATAATATTCCATTGCCTTCTGGTTTGTATTGTTGCTGATGAGAAGTCTACTTCAACTAAACTGATGTTTCTTTGTAGGTATTCTGTCTTATTTTGTTTTGTTTCTTTTAAGATTATATTTTTTTCTTTCGTATCCTTTAGTTTCCCTACAAGATGGCTTCATGCAAACTTACTTTTGTTTATTTTGCTTGGAACTTTTGCTTTCTAAACCCTTAAGACTTTCTCGTCCATGATCCCTTTAACATTTCTTCTTCCCCATTTTACCTACTCTCTTTTTCTGAAACTCCTATTAGACCTATTTTAGAATTCTCATTCTGTGTTAGTCAGCATTCTTTAGAGAATGAGAACCAAAATATATATATATGGATAGATAGATAGATAGATAGATAGATAGATAGATAGACAGACAGTAGCCCTTCGATTATTTGAAAGATAGCTTTCATACCTTCCTCAAGTCTTTTTCAGGTAAATAGCTCCAGTTCTTAAAAAAGAAAATCTCCTATGCCAACTATCTTTAAAAAAAAGTCTCGTGTGCCACAGGGCAATTGTGAATGAATCTTTTTCACTGAAATAGTAAACAGCAAAATAGTTTCTGCTTTTTCTTCTGTATTCCCATACTATTCACTACATATCTCTGTTCCAAAACATATAACACTGAAATGTGATTTTTGGCTTATATACCTCCATCTACCACTAGACTAATGATCTTAAGAGTAGGAGACGTACCTGGCATATAATTGGTCCTTAATATAAGCTAGTGGTTTGAATTTAGAAATTTTAAGAAACTTTATATTATCAGACCATGAAGCATCTCTTTTTCAGAGGGCTTGGAACTGAACTATTTGCATGGGTAAAATAGGTGAGACGTGGCTTAGCAGCTGCTATTACTTGCAGAAACAAAAGGAGCCTTAGAGATCTTAGTTGACAAAAAGCCCAATAAGAGTCAATAATATGTTGTTCCCTTTTGGACAAAGTGCTTCCTTGAGTGAAGAGAAAAATTCTTATTTTTCTTTCCATCACCAATACTAGCACATCAGTTGGAACAGTAACTATGTGTTGTATGGTATGAATGAATGGAAGTACTAACAAAGGAAGAGATGTTGACAAGCTAGTGTATATTTCACAGGGAAATACAATCTGACAAGTGTAACGAAAGAGATTCCCAGATACCAAAAAAGTTGTCAGGTAGAAGATAGATTAGGACTTTTCTGTGTGGTTCAAGTGAAGAGAATTATATCTATGTGGTAAAAGTTACAGGCAAATCAATTTGGGCCTAAAAGAAGACATTTAGGACAATTTTAACTATATATAAAAATGGAATGGCCTGTTTTTATGGTATTGAAGAGGCTGAAACACAACTTATTAGAAGTATTGTTGAAGGAATTCATATGAATCACAAAAAAATCTGAGCAAGATGACTATTCAGGGTCTTACCAAACTGGATTCTAGTGTTTCATGGTCCAGAGGTATACTTGGATCATTATTCCCCTAACTCTATTGTAGCCTACACCTTACTTTTGATATAACTTTGTCAGACTATTGACTTGAATTGGAAATTATAGTCAACTTGACAGCTGAAGTTTTTTACACATACTTGCCATATATCCTTATGGTCTTATTTTCTGAGGTTTGTATCATTATTTTAGATTCCTAAAAACTTTTAAAATTTCAGGTCTACTATTCAGCATATTGTGTATGTTAGTCTACATTCCTGTTACACACCCAATCTCTGCACTTTATATCCTCATATAATACAATCACAGAAACAATGATCCTTACAACATGCCTTGAGAAATTCCCTCTAGGTGAACTCAGCTTTATTAAAATTCTATTCATTTTTCTCCATTCTGTCAGCAATGGTATCATGGCATATATTCCGCAAAGTTTTGCTAACATTCATCTACGCTACATGTACTCCGTTCTTCTAATCAACAGTTTTGTAAGATGGTCAGAAAAGCGCATGAGTCCAGTTTGACACAACCCGATTTTTATTGACCCTATCCCAGCTCATAGTGATCACCACCTTCTCTTCTCACAATTAAGTCAGTAACTTGTCTGTAATATTTTTCAAGAATTGGTAACAGGCCCTACATTATATGGTTTGGGATATCCATCTTCTTACTCTTTTTCACAAAATTGAGGCCCGGTTTTCCCATCTCTAGTCTTCTGGTTTATTATTATCCTTGATTTTTTAAAATCCCAGATTAGTTTTATTGATTTTTATCATCAGGCATTACAGCATATTTCATCTGGCCAAGGAGAATTGAACTCATTTAAGTTAGTTAGATGCTCTCATTACTTCTGCAAGTTCTGAGCTTCATCTTTTCCAGTTTGAAAATCTTTCTCCATTACCCAAATAACAATTTCAAAATGGGGAAAAAGTGGTTCTATTTTTTCCTTTTTGTCTGAGACTAGCTCTTTTTTATTCTTTCACTTAATTTGAGTGAAAAAAAAATAAAATTTTTTGTCCTTATCCATTTTTCCCACAGTTCACCTAATTCTAATTTTAAAAACTCCAAATGCTATTCTTGGAGGTTTGTGGCATTTTTTGGTATTTTTTTCTTGATCATGTACTAAGCCTTGACATATATTTTTTCCTACAAAAATGTATGCTTCTACTCATCAGGAATGGTGTCCAATTTCCATTTGTACCCTCAGTGCTGGTTAAAAAACAATGACAAGGGGCTGGCCCGGTGGCATAGTGGTTAAGTTTGCATGCTCCGCTTCAGCGGCCCGGGTTTCACAGGTTCAGATCCCGGGTGCAGACCTACACACCACTTATCAAGCCACGCTGTGGCAGCATCCCACATATAAATTAGAGGAAGATGGGCACAGATGTTAGCCCAGGGCCAATCTTCCTCAGCAAAAAGAGGAAGATTGGCAACAGATGTTAGCTCAGGGCTAATCTTCCTCATCAAAAAAAGAAAAAAAAATACAAAAAAAAAAAATGACAACAACAATGAAAAAAAAACAAAGAAGAAGGAATTATGTTAGAGTCATTGCTTATTTATTTACACAAATCAACCATTTAGCCAATGTCCTTTTAAATGGACCATGGAGTCACTTTGCAGACCTTGATTAATGCTTAGATAATGTCACGCAGGTGGTTCCTGCTCCACTTTTCTGGATTATAATTATTAGGAAGAGTAGCACAGTGAGGAGTAATGCAAGAAATTTACCCTGTCCTCTTATATTTTGAAGCAAAACCTTATATGTTGTTACAACATAAAGGACTTTGGTCATATTACCTTTATAGTCACACTTGATTCCAAATAAAAGGAGTTCTTAGGGGCACAAAACAGTGTTTGAGAAGTAGATACTGAGCCCCTAATAAGTTCAAGGCAGTTTCTAGCCATGTGAGAAAATCACAGATATATGAGTCCTAGTGAGTTGACACCAAAAGATAATGATAAGCCATCCAACGTCTTTGTTCCATGTAATCTCAGAGACTAAATTTACTTGCCTTTTATAATGCATCTGTCAGAGTAATTTAACATGCAAGTGGGAAACAGAAAGGGGTCTATTCCAGATTCAGAATAAATGAGTAACTGATATTGGACAATAGTCCCCAGTATGTTTCAAAAGAATGTCAGACATTTGCTAGATGCATATAGCAAACTGCTGATTTTGGACAACAGCACCTACTCTCCGCTATCTGCAATCACAGAAGTCAATAGAACAAATGGCGCAGGCTGTGAAAAGACCACTTAGACCAGGAGGCCCACTGCTCTGCTGAGGCTCAGCCACAGAGCAGCTGATTGCATAAGCTCATCTATTCAGCCCCTAATGAGCTGTTGTTAGTGTTCTGTTCAACCTTCCACTAGTCACCAATTATGTTTACAGTTAGCAGTTCGAGTACATATTTACTTCTCTGGAGACTGGGTTTATGTGCAGAATGGTGGTGAATGGATCACAATACGGCCTTCATGCCCTCAAAGTGCAGACTCCAGGAGACCCTGCAGTGTAGTTAGATTTGTGCTAGAAGAAAGAGAAAGATAAGAGGAGGAGAAAACAGTATGGCGAATGGGGTTGGAAAGCAGGGTAGGGTAGGAGTGGAGGTTGTGTACTGCCTTTGCTGTCCCTAACAGGAAATTACAGCAAATCCAAAAGGCTTGGCCTGTGACTAAAGAAGCATTTGTTCCCGACCATTAAGTCTGGCTTGCTCACCAGAAGGATTTTACAGTCCCTTTGACCATGCTGAAAGTTTGAGGGTGGAGATAATCCCTTTCACTCCTGTTTTTGTTGGTCTGCAAAACTGTTGGAGAGATTGAACCTTGGGCATTTGTCAGCAAGGTCTAATGCACATTTTGCTCTCTTTCAATGGGTATTCAGCAGACTTCAGATCTATAAAAATTCAACTTAGTCGTTGCCTATTTCTCATCTATGGGGGCTGGGCAGCTCAGCGTTATCTGAGAGGTGCCAGCTGTTGCTGTTACAGACAGCATTCAATGGTTCATTTATCTGAATATGTACTGTTACTCGGCAAGATCTCAGGGAAGGAGACTTTGTGTGATGGCGATGGAGACTTTTTTAATGGAGCTCTTGAATTAATATCATTTTTTTAAAAAGGGAGCTCTCTGAGTGACTGGAAGCGTTTCTTATATACATACGGACTTCAGCAGCTGAGAGATATACGAAAATGCCTTGTATATCCACAACTCTACAAAAAACATATATTGTTGAAACAGCAAATATCTTTCTAACTATAGCATTGAATATTACTCAGGATACGTATGAGAAAGAAATAACTACATTCACTAATCTGATTGCAATTAACATGTTCAATTATTAGATGACTTATGTTGAACTGAATGTACAAACCTGATTCAAAAGTATACGGACTTTATTAAAGCCATTTAGTGTACTTTAATTAGTAAATTACACTCTTCTGACCTCATGAGTGTGTTAGAATTTCACAGACTTGCTTTTCACAGCAGGGGCATGAGCTTAGTCATCACTTTCAATTAAACTAACACAAGAAATCAAAGCCTAGAGTTTATTTAAGTCAACAAAATACTTTTTTAAATTCTCAACGTATAAATAGATATCTAATTCATAAAATAGCTAAGTATTGTCCCCGATAGTGTACTCTAGTTATTGTTTGATAATTGAGTCTAATATCTGTACCTGTACCTGACTTAAATATCCTCACACATTTGGTTTAAGGAACTTTTTAAACGCTTCAAGAATTAAGGAGGTATTTTTTTAGCAAGACTATTATGACTTTTTTTACTACAAATGGATGCTTTAGGTGAAATAATTCAAATACCAATGACGTGGCAGCAAAAAGAAAAGAGAAAATGGTGTTTCTATTATCAATAAAAAACAACTGGCCAAAGAAAAGCTAGAGATGGAGAGAAAGCATTGGAGACAGCATGGGGTGAGGGCCAAGCAAAGGATTTGATGATGAGTGATGCACAGTTATAGAAGTCAGAACGATTAAAGATGTGATGAAAAGAGGCAAATCGCTATCTACCTCAAGGGCTAGAAAATGCCCCAAGAAAGGAAACAAACAGTTTTAATTTGACCCAAAAATGTTAGAAGTAAGTTTTAAAATATAAAGAAAAAATATATAGATGTAATGGTATAATAAAAACTACTAATTTGGAGAGAAGAGAAACCTGCTAAATAGGTAAAAATCTAAATTGCAAAATATACTAAAGAAATGCAATTTAAACACTTTAGCATATGTTAAGTAAACTATCTTTGGCTCATAAAGTATTTCCAGGTAGTGTCCTACTGGATCCACTTTAAGGATTAGAAGAGTCAATCCACACAATCTCAGAAGAGCAGTTAGATCTCCTGGAGGGTGCATATCCAGCTGGTTTAGTTAGTCAGAGGTCATTCAAAGTTACAATAGGGTTTCTTTTCTACAATATGGCTTCCCTTATGTCAACCTTGTCTTGAGCCGGTATCAATATGAAGGAGTTATCCTAGTATTAGTAACAAGAATGGGTATTTCAAGCAAAGGTAATAGTATATTCAGAAGCCTTAGAGACCTGAGGGAGATTGGTGTGATTAGGGAGCACATAAAATTCACTGTAACTCTAAATATGAAAGCCAGCTATCCTTCCCCTCTTCAAATACTTTTTTTTTACTTTTATTTTTTAGTATTAAAATATCTATTATGCCTCTTCTGTGCATCGGTTAAGTCTCTTCCCCTAAGGTGCTTTGTAGAGGAGGAAGAAATTTTCCTCTACCTTCTAGGTTCTTCTGGCTGATCTAAGAATTAAATTGACAGGAGAGAGATGAACAGGAGAAAATCAAACAAAGTCTAGTAACATGTATACAGGGGAGCAACTCAGGAGTGACACTGCCAGATGGTCAAGGCCACGACCTTAAATATCATCGTCAGCTAAAGACAAAAAAGGATGCTGGGGGTAGTGGTTTGAGACTGTAAAGGGGAGGAAGGCAATTCACCTGGAGTTGGAAAAACAAATGTTTGGTAAACAAATGTTTGCCTTGCCCTGCAGAGACAAAGACAAGGAGAGGACACTGATCTCTAGGCCTTCCCAGGTCTCCCCACCTCACTTAGCCCATATTCTTTGTAGTTATCTCTGGTGATAGTTCTGTTTCTGTTAGAAGCCATTTATTTAAATTCTTTTAGGCAGTTAAGGGGGAGATAACAAGAAAAGTGTTCTGCAACTTTTGTTTCTTAAAAATAATCACCCTAAAATAATCCTCATGTTAAAGAGAGACATTTTGGGGCAATAAATTTTGTTCCCCTTCAGCTTAAAGTTGGGGGTGATAAGGGGGAGGAACAGGGAAATCTCACTTTGCTATTGAACCTCAGAGTGGACACAGTACCTGGCATGTTCTGGCATTTGCCCTTCGAGACTAAACCCCAGGAACTTGATCAACTCTACTAAGAAGTAGCAGATCCCCTACTTTCTTCATTTGTTCATTATAATGCAGTCCAGAGAACTCCCTTCACCTCTCCCCTCCACAAACTCTGCTAGCCACCTGCCTTTAGATACATTGAGAAGGGTGAATAGGTACATATTGCTTTTTTGTGTGTGAGGAAGATCAGCCCTGAGGTAACATCGGATAGCAATCCTCCTTTTTTTTTTTTTTTTTTTTGCTGAGGAAGATTGGCCCTGAGCTAACATCCGTGCCAACCTTCCTCTACTTTATATGGGGCGCTGCCACAGCATGGCTTGACAAGCAGTGCGTCGGTGCACTCCCGGGATCTGAACCTGTGAACCCCAGGCCGCCACAGCGGAGCATGTGCACTTAACCACTTGTGCCATTGGGCCGGCCCTGGTACATGTTGCTTTTTAAGGGAGACACCCAGAAGTAATGCGAGACTGCAGCCATAATAAGACCAGCAATTACTTGGGGAACAAAGGAATAAGAATTTACTTATATTTCTGTTCAGTGTTTTCTTCTTTCCTTTTTAGTTTAACTGACCTCTCTGGACCTGACCTCAGGCCCTCCTAACTATCCCTTACTTCTAGTCTTAAGAAAATTCTTGGACTTTGCTTTTCTTCACCAAGCTTGTTTAGTTCCTGCTCCAGATCAACTCTGATATAAACTCCTGGTGCAAAAGGTATTTTAATTTTATTATGCTTTAAAATTTTTAAATGCCAGGACGTTCTTCGGGCTTATTCTCATTCACTAGACTTGCAATACACTCTATGACTAATGACTTACTGAGGGCTTTACTAGGTGTCAGGCACCTTTTTAAGTGCTTTCCAGGTATAAATTCATTTATTCCTAATAATCACTCCATAATTTATCTGCAATTGTTACCCACATTCTAAGATTTAAACAATAGCACTAAAGCTAAGGAATGTGCAAAAGGTCATAGCTAGTAAACAGAAGAGCCGGTGTGTACTTCCAGGCAATCTGCCTTCCGAGTCTGCCCTTTTAACCATGACACTGCAGTGCCTCAGCCAACTTGCTGTACTGTGCCTCAGCTGTACCAAGTTGAGCTTGTATAACTTAGAAAGGCTATTGATTGCATCTCCACTTAGGTCTTTTATTGTAACAATTAATTGATCGACAAATATTGAATGAGCGAGATCTACGTGCCAGGCTCACTGTTTTAGGCATCAAGATACACAGGGAGAAAAATCCTGTGGTCAATATTCTCATGTAGATTAAATTCTAATGGTGGTAATTGAAATTACAGAAGATCATGTGAAGTGGAGCTTGTAGGAGATCCAGAGAACATTAAGTCCAATTTACTTAACAAAACAGAAAAATAAGACTCAAAATAAATTCATTATGAATACACACACACATATAAAATTTATCTAAGGTTATAAACACATCATTAGAAAAGTGTGCACTAAAATCCAATCTCTGTATTCCATCCCACTAGTTTTGCCACTTATCCACTAAGCAGTGCAAGAAACAATGTCTGTATTAAGGAAGAGCCTCTGAGTGTGGTCTCAGCTCTACAGACAAATAAATAAATGCTCAAAAAATGATTAGAATTTGCCAAAATACTATTAGTGTTTACTTTTCTATGACATTATGGATAATTTTTTTAAAAACTATCTTTTCTTCTTTAAAAAGGACCTACATTAAGGATACACAAATAGTCAGAAAAACTGTTTAAACTGAAAAAAAAAAATGTTTAAACTACCTTTCAAAAAAAAAAAAATCTGAGTGTTGGAACCGCTATATACACTGTTGCAAAATTCCTTGGAGTTTGATTTCACACTCTGCTCAAGTTCCTCCAAAGCTGAAGCCCCTCTGATATCTTTTGAACAGTCCACCATCCGAGAACTCAAACGGATTTCTCAGACGGCACCTACGTGACTTAGCTAATGGCTCAACCCAACTATAGGAAAATGAGAGTGATTCCATATTTAGGAACTCAGCTCTGCAGGGTTTCTCCTGAATAATGGATCTAAATTATGCCACATGCTATGGAGGGCTTGCTTTTTCCTAAGAAAAGATGACTTAACCAAACTGTGCCATCTTTTTAGTAAATTGACTAGGCAAGGAACTCAACAAGAATGAAAATAGCTTTGGTGCTCAAGAGGCCACACACATTTCCCAAAAGTGATTCTAATGATTAAGGAGAAGGAATAAGATCAACCTGGAAACCTCAGACTGTCCCATTTTACTAAATGAATGACAGTCCATTTTCCCAACTTCAGTTCAGCACTGTGTATAAAATTGTTTTTTATTTTTGTACAGAATGATGATGGCACATAAAACCAATAGTGGATTCAATCCAGAACAATGAGGA
This sequence comes from Ceratotherium simum simum, assembly GCF_057802395.1. NCBI lineage: Eukaryota > Metazoa > Chordata > Mammalia > Perissodactyla > Rhinocerotidae > Ceratotherium > Ceratotherium simum. Next base: position 18,304,614 of record NC_141914.1, read on the forward strand.
TTTTTATAGGATGGTAACCACAATGTGGTTACAAATTCATAGAAAACTACGCGTGGGCCGTCATATGATTTAGAGGGGAGTTGGCATTGGGTCGATTAGGTTGTCTCTCGCTCAGCTTTTGCTTAGGGATGAGAACCAGTTCCAGAGGCAAAGGGGCACTCGACCTAGAAACCTCTTAACTCAATCTCATGAGATTTCTTTAAGAGTAGTTTTAACACTTTGCCTTTAACTAAAACCTAGTCTAAATTATCACATTTACAGTAGTTAGCAACTACTCATTCATTACCTTAGCTAACGAGATCTGGTAGATTTGCTCTGTAACTAAGAGAAAGGAAAACCACCTTAAATTTTACATAAAATTATTGTCAAATCATTTTTTTTAGAGCATCAAAACTAACCAACCAACTAGAGCTCTAGCAAACCAAGCATTCTAAATCTGTGTTCACTTGTTCAAAAAAATTGACAAATCTCCCAAAATAGCTCATATCATGGAATAACCTGTAATGATAACCTGTAACATAAGCGGCCTAATGGTTTTCCTGGGCCTACGTACCTCATAGTGTGGTTGTGAGGATTAACAGAGTTATTGCACTTACTTGCTATTCTATTATATATTTTCAGGCAATAAAGCAATATGCCAAGAGAAATGTGATTCAGAATGATGATGATGATATGCACTGTCATGATAATTATCAATCACAAATATATATTGGCCTACCTTGAGAAACTGCAAGACCAGAAGAGATTCAATTACATTTGTTACGCCACTTGGTACATTATGTACCTTGAACTAACTTAGAAAGGCATTTTTAATGACAAAGCTTGGAACACAAAAAGTATTCTCATAAACTTTAAATTATCTTAAGCAACCCATTCACTGACAAAATCAGTTGCTCAAGGTTTAATATGCTCTGGTAAAATTCATTCTCCACAATTAGTTAAAATGATCTTTTCAAAACTCAGATGGAGTCTTCTCACCTACTAATTAAACTTTTTACAGCTTCCCATTGGTCTTAGGATAATGACCTAAGACTTCACTGGGTTTGACAAAGCCCTGCCTGATCTGCACCTAAGTTCTTCTTGAGTCTCCCCTAACGGCCCCCTCTCCCTCCCATCAACTGGGCTCCTTTCAGCTTTTCAAACACCACTTGCTCCCTCATTTTCAAGGCCTTGACACATATTCTTCCCCCACCCCTACTCATTGTGCTTAGTCAGCTTATTGACATTCTCAAAGAGGTCTCCAAAGTAGGATGGGTGCATCCTATGAGGAATGCCAGACAGTCCTTTGGGGACTTGGAAGAAGAAAAAAAAAGCTTTTATTTTTATTTACTTTTACCTAAACTCAAAGGTAAATTATGCTTTGAAATATTGAAATATCCATAGGCAGGAACATATACAGGTAATTTACACATAATAAATGCATATTTGGAGTATATGGTATCAAGAATGTTTGTGGGCCATGGTCTCAGATCTCAGCTCAACTGTTACTTCATCAGAAATGCCTTCCTTTATCAATCAGACTAAGACAAAAACTCCCCCTGTAGACTCAGCACAACACACTTCTGTGAAGCATTATGGTAGTTATAATTCTACATTTATCTCTGAGACTATTTGATTAATGTCTGTTCTCATTCACTGGACTCTCTCATAAGGGCAGGCACTGAGGTCTATTTTTGATCATCTTTTTCTTTCATAACGCCTAGGATGTTGCCTGACTTACAGTGAGTAGTTGACAAATATTTGATGAACATGGAGGTGTGTGTACATGAAACATATAAATATATATATTTGAAACATGCATATGTATACATAGATATATTTGAACCATATATGTATGTCTGTATACATATGTAAATTAGCCAAAAGCTCTATAAAGGGAAAGTTGAAATTTTTCCTTCTCTATTTGTAGCCAATCAACCCTTTCTCCATTTCTCGAGTTCCTTTTTCCATTGATTTCAGTGGATTATCTTTGTGTCATATGTTTATTTGCTACAGACTTGTCAGGACAAAGCTCAAATATCAGCTGGGTCCATGACGCCCACAGTAATTGCAAAACTGTTTGCTGTAAAACAGATTAGGAGGCCCTACTCAGCAAGCACAGAGCCAAGTCCTTCCCTGGCCGCTCCAGGAACATGTGGCAGGGCTCTGTAATGTGATGGATAACATATGAAGTGCAGAGGGCTGCCCATATGCTGCTGCAATTTTCCTGTACAGGATGTGCTCTTTGGACTTAATAATGGTGATTTAGGACAGTGGTGAAAATTCCAGTTCTCTTTAGGTCTCATTCAGAGTTCCCAGGCAGGGGGTGGCAAACCTATAATTCCACACTGCAGGAAAGAAAATGAAAGAAGGGAAAAGAGACCTCCAGGACTGACTTGTATTAGAACTGATCAGATAGGTTTGTACTACCTGTCATAGAAAGGAACAGATATAACTGCTGAAATCCTAAAAGCTGGGTAAAAGAATGCAGGAGGTCACATAAAACTCTTCTGATTTGGGTTGGGGTTGGAGGAAGGAATGATGGTTATCCTTCTCTGAATACTTATTGATCTATATCTATATTTAGCTATCTATCTACCTATCTATCTATCTGTATATCTATCTAGCCATTGGTGAGATTAGCAAAACACGTTTGAGGTTTGGAAGTGGGGAGAAGATGAACAGCAGTGCACATAAAAGGGTGACAAGGTTTTGATGGGCAGGAAGTATGATGTGGTGGATATGGCTACTAAATATTAGGAATTAAGTCAGGCTTTACTGAATAGAAAAAAAAAAATAGTTCAGAGTGCTACATTTTAAAAGGATACAAACAAACGGGACATCTTTTGGAAGAGGGAGACCAATATGAAGAGATGATACAATACCGTACCTAAAATTGATTACAAAAAGCAAGTCATAATCAGGATGTAACCAGGGGAAAAGAAAGCTCTGGAGGAATGTGACAAGTAGCATCAAGTGAAAAAGTGTCTTTTGTGAAAGGAGTATTATGTGGAGAATTAGGCACATCCTATATAGCCTTAAAAAGCAGCACTGGGACTTACGGATAGATGCTTCCAAGACAAGTTTAACTCCATTTAAGGAAGGGTATTCTTAGGACTCTGTGATGACGGGGTAGGTAGCCTCGGGAAGTAGGGTGAATGTGGACCACTGCAGATGATCAATCACAGTCCGGATTATCAGAGTCACTTGAGGAACCTCCTAACAATGTCCAGACTCAAAACAAATGATTCTTAGGACTAGGGAAGTGTAGGACCCCAGGGCTAGATGATCATTCCGTGATGGTATACACATAATTCAAGCAGGATGGGGAAGATGCTTTCTAAGAATCCCTTCATCCCTGAGACCCTAATTCTACCTTTCTTTATAATTTCTAGTGATAGCAATAATCAAAGAACTGACAAAAGGAGGATGGCATCCCTCAAGATTTGAAAAACTTTATGATTTGTGAGGTTTTCAGTGACGATTTTTAGTTTCTTCAGGTGCTCCCATGCGCTATACTATATTCTCTGGTTATGTTTGCTAATGCAGTCATTGGTAAAGAGATGAGACAAAGGTTCTTGTGAGTCACTTCAACCAAACCATTTGGTCATTACTCTCCTGATGGGAGTTACTTTATGACCCCAAAATACATGGGGAACACATATCTCAATGAAAAGAGAGAGAGAGAGAGAGAGAGAGAGAGAGAGAGATAAATAAAAAAATAGAAACAAGCAAGGGAGAACTATTTAAAATACAATATATTTGGCAACATTTTGGTGACTGGTGTGTGAATGTGTAATGGATGTGAGGACATACTCTATGAAGCTTCTCAAACTTCATTGCAGATAGAGAACATTTGAGAAGTTTGTTAACACGCAGATTTGAGGGCTGCACCCCAAAGATTCTGATTTAGTAGGTCCTGAATGGGGCCAGAAATTTGTGTTTTCCATAAGCGGAAGGAACAATTGCACAGACCACATTTAGAGAAAGAATACTTTATAGGGCTCTCTGATAGAACTTTCTGCAATGATGGAAATGCTTTATATATGTGCCTTTCAATGAGGTAGTCTAGCCACATGTGGTCATTGAGTACTTAAAAAGTAGCTAGTGTAGGTGAGGAAATGAATTTTCAATTTTATTTAATTTTAATTGTTTTAAATTTAAATAGCCATTGTGGCTAGTGGCCGCCATATTGAAGAGTTTAGCTTTAGAATATCCTTTGTTTGGGGACAAAGAACATGTAGTTTTGCATTGTACCCACCACAGTGAGGAAACAAGAGATACTATATCTCAATAAGAATAGCATGAAATAACATTTTCTGCAGGATATTTCCATTCAATCCATGCGTGCTTATAGCAGTAAGATTTTATATTATCAGCATTATCAGAGTAAACATTTTTATTCCTATCCCAGTCTGTAAATAGCAAGTAATACCATATTCATAGGGCGAACTAAATGAACCATCTGTGGTTATCTCCATTTATTTGTACTTAAAATTACTGAACACTAAGCAGTGGATATGTTGTTGGACCATGTGACAATCCTATCAGATAGCTTCATAACTGTTCTTCCTGTGGCTGATCAGGTCAGGCACATAAGCCTTGATTAGGTGTTAGAAAGGGCTACACCATGGGCTTAAGAAGCTCCCCAAATCCATAGACCTAGGATTGCTGAATCCTACACTGAATCAAACACTAGGAATGCTGAATGCCAAGAAAGTCACAACGGAAGAAATTGAGATTCCAAGCTATCTCATGGATGGGTTTAGTGCCAATAAATATTCTAAATCAAAGAGCATCAGAGTGTAGTATTCATATACTAAAAAGAGACAACGTAGCAGATTCTCCTTCAAAAATTAGTTGGATTCCTATGCTAGGCTTAGCAGGGATATGAAGCTTTATCTTTATTGGACCTGTTCTGAGAAGCATTTAGATAGAAAAGCTAAAAAAAATACAAATACAAACACACACACAGACTAAACAGATGGAGTTTGGCAGGTGAGGGTGGGGAATAGTGGATTTGGGGGCTGGAATGAGAGTGCATAATCGTGTCAGAATAACTTACCCTGAAGCAGAAAATAAAATAAAAGAGAAGTAGGGCAGAAAAGGAAGAACATTAATGGATCCACCTCCTTTGCCCCCAGAGACAAAGGTTCTTTCGCACATTCACATTAGCATTTTGGCATATGAAAATGAATTCTAGTGCTAGTCTATAACAAATTATTGCTCTCCTAACTAAAGTCTTGGAGAACTTCACGTGGCTGGCAACAAGTGGTCTTAGAGAATTGTTTTTAGAAATTCTGTAATTGGCAGTACACGTCTTGTGTATGGGTTGGTGTCGGCAATATTCTATGAAGCGTGCAGCTTGGTAAATTTGCCTGGTTCCTGGGAGAACCTCCCCTAGAAAACTGGTTCTGTCCAGAAAACAGGGGAAGGGATGGATTCCCGAGCCAAGGCCTCTAAATCTTTCCCCAATGATGTTAGGATATAGTGAGAGCTCAGTTAGCTCATAAATTTGTTCTTTAAGATTCACTTTGTAATCAGAGTTGGGAAACTATTCTCTATCACAATGTTTTAAAAAGCTATCCTCTACATGGTACATCTCAGTTTCCCTTCATGGGTAACACTTTGTGGGCTCAACTTCTTTGATTGTCACAATTTTATAGATGAAAAAGCAGAAGCTCATCTAATAAGGTCACACAATAAATCACTGATTAATTTGGGATTAAAATCCTGGATTTCTGATCCTTAATTGCAGGGACATTTTACAGTACCACACTACCTCCTATCTTAATACCATGTTTCTCAAGAATTTAGCAAAAGAAGTTACAAATTTCATTCAAAAGAAATACAAAGATTGGCATTGCCTGGCTATGTGTGTTACTTTTGCACTCACAATTTTGTCTTTCTGTCCATACAGGTGTGGATGTATGTATGTGAGTATATATATTTTGCCATCCAAGGCTACAATTTTGCTGGATGTCCCGGCCTTGATAAATCTCTGTGACTTATAGTTCTGGCAGCAATTCTAGGCTTTCTTCTACCTCTTACGGTGCTTCCTGCACAGACTTCCTTATGGCTGTCATGTCTTGGCTATCAGCCCACCTGTCCCCCATCCCTGGACTTCTTGCTCACTGGCTCCATTAGGAACAACAGGCGATTGAACTTTCTGGGTCAGTAGGAAAAGGGAGGCAGCTTGGTGGGGAGGGAAAACAACAAAATGAAAAGAAAAGAAGGAAGAAGAAGGCCACACATATACAGTTTACAGTTTTCAAATGCTTTCACATTCGGAAATAAGAATCACACATGCATCCCAGGGAGTCTCCGAGTCATCTAGACAGATTCATAGCTGAGATTCAAGTTTGCTAGAGAAGGTTTCTAAGTATTACTTACTTTTGTTTTGCATTTTAACGTTGTTCCTGCTAGATTCTCAGCTTGAGTTGGGTCCTTTGTATCATGAATATGTCGAATATTTACACTAATGTTGGATAACAGTGCTTTTTTATCTCAACTACGCATGGTGCTTCTTAAATCCCTGTCCTATTTAGTTACACAAAATGCAGTTATCAACAAGCATATGGTTTCCACAGTCAGATTATTTAACACCAGCCATGTCCTATTAGGATGAATAGAGCAAGAGACGGTCTACTTAAATTCTTTGAAATTCTAGCCCATTCTCTTTCCCTTTCATTCTTTTTTTTTTTTTTATTTTTTTTTTTATTTTTTCCCCCAAAGCCCCAGTAGATAGTTGCATGTCATAGCTGCACATCCTTCTAGTTGCTGTATGTGGGACATGGCCTCAGCATGGCCGGAGAAGCGGTGCGTCGGTGCGCGCCCGGGCTCCGAGCCCGGCCCCGAATGGCGAACCCGGGCCTCGAACCCGGGCCGCCAGCAGCGGAATGCGCGCACTTAACCGCCAAGCCACAGGGCCGGCCCCTCCCTTTCATTCTTGACTCCATCTCCTAAGAGTTGTGCCATATAATAATGAAAATGAGTGAGGACAAAGAACAGGTTTTGAGGTGAAGATTTGGGTGTGGAAAAGATGTTTTATTTTAATTAATCTCGTCTCATCTGAAATCAACATGGGGTCACTAATTCAACTAACATACGTGGAGCACCTTGATGTCTCAGATCCTCTTCTCATCACTTTAGATATAAGTGTGTGCATGATGCATTCTCTGCCCTCAAGGAGCCTCTAGCTCAGTAAGGACGATACCAGGGAACAGTGGAACTGTCATGTATATGTCATCGGGGGAAGATGAAGGAGCTGCCCCTAACTAGTACTGAGGTATCAGCAAAGGCTTCCTGTAGGAAGAAAACTAATTCTATTACTTACAAGTAGGTGGCCTTTATCAACTATTAATAAATAGTTGTCTGAGCCTGTCTGAGCCTGACTCCTGACTTGTAACATTTAAAAAGATCCCATACAGCTCTAACATAGCAGGGATAGCAGATGTAAACATTCATTGAATCTACCCTCCCATATTGATCCCTTAATGCTCTGTGCAGGCATAAAGTTAGTATGTCTGAGCAGGGAATGATCCTAGGTTGAAATTCTGTACACTCAACACATAAACCAAGTCTGCCTACCTTCACCCTGTGACTGGGGACAGGAGCTGGTTATCTGCAGTCACCAAGACCTCTCCTCGGCCAGAGCCCGGCTGCACACTGCAGTTGTGCCCCATCATTGCAGCTTTCTCCTCTTGTGTTAAATCAATAGTTTATGACATGTACAAGGGAAAGCTGTAAATTTAATTTTGTCCCCTGCAGTGCAATTCCTATCTTGTTTGCTGGCAACATAATGAATGTATTTGCCCTCCGGACCCCCCACCCAGTGGAGCAATTGGAGGATAAAGAAAGAGAAAACGGCAAAGCACAATTAGATAGATGGATTAAAACTGGATTAATCTGAAGCTCAGCTAAAGATAGGCATATGCCTTTTGTGTGTATATATATATATTTTTTTTTTCTTGTTTCAGAAATCCACTAAACAGAAGATGGTAATTAAGAAAAATTTGGGCTCTATCTATTCCTTGAAAATTTAAGGGAGGTTCAGATAGGTTGTTTTAATTATGAGGGAAACATGAGCAGAACAGGCTGGTTCTACTCGACCCCACAAGCCTCATCTGCTGTCACCACTCCTGCCCCTTGCTTCTACGCTGTAAAAATGCAAAGTTCCTTATCATCAGGGGCCCTGCACTGCTGATCCCTTGAATGCTTTCCCCAGCTCTATGCGTGATTGGCTTCCTCCCATTGAGCTCTCACTGCTTTTCCACCTTGCACAGGCTGTCCTGATCCTTTTAGCCCTTTGCATAATCTCTAGGGTCTTAATTATCTGAAAACATCTTGTAGATAGATAGGTACATAGATAGATACAGATATAGATATAGATGATATAGATATAGATGACACAGATGATATAGATATAGATAAAGACATCTTTATAGGGAGCAGGGAACTTGTCTATTTTATTCCCTAGGCAGCCCCAGTGACTACCATAATACCTACCACATGTCAATGCTCAATGACACGCTGAATCAATGAATGAATGATATATTGAGGAAACTGTTACTCAGATGAAAACATACTTTCAGCTCCTTTTGCTATTGTAGCTATACCCCAATTGATATCATCAGACCTGCCCTTTAGATAGCACTTGCCACATGCCAGGCACTGTTCTAAGTTCTCTGCATACTAATATATTTAATTCTTACAAAAAACTTCGGAGGCAGGCACTATCATTATCCCTATTTCTTAGATGAGAAAACTGGGCACAGAGAGCACAGAGAGCTTCAGTGACTTTCCCACATTCACAAAGTTTCTCAGTGGCAGAACTAGTATTTGGACTCGGGCTGTTTGGCTCCAGAGTCTATGCTCTTAGGAACTATGCTATAACATGTCTCAGCTCATATCATTATCGAAAGCAACTACAGGCACTCAGTACAAATAAAACAACAATAACACCAAAAGGCCAAGTATGCATATGTGTGTGTATATGTATTTGTTGTAAATGCAGTGAAGCACAGGCTCCCAGAACACATAACCATTGCTACCAGAAAAAAAAACATCTAGCGTAGATAGTCAGAGTCCATCTGCAAAGTCCTGTGACCTGAGTCACATCATCAAACCTATTCAGCTTAGATCTTAAGCAATTTATGCAGTTGTATTGCATATGAGTGAAGACATATTTCTTCACAGTATCATTTGGGTTGAGAGGTTGTTACAAAAATCTACTCCTCAAGAAGGGTAGAGAGAAAGGTGTGTGTACATGTGTGCAAATACTATCAAGGCGAATTGAAATGAGAAAGGCCTCAGGATCTTATGAAGCATGTATAGCCTTTATAGCTGGTCCATATGTCTCCCCATCCTTCCATCCATCCATCCATCCATCCATCCATCCATCCATCCACCCATTCGTCCATCAAATGCCTGCTATGAGCCCATCACTGTGTAAATGATGTAAACAGAGGATGTAAGTAGTGACCAAGGCATGTACCGCCCCTGCCCCCATGGAGATACATTCTGGCATGTGTTGTTATCAACACTCCCCAGTCCTCGTTTCATATATAGAGTTATTAAGCTGAGCCAATTCGTAAACAAGGCAGAGAGAAATCTGTGTGTGGGTGTGAAGATGGGAGTCAGAGAAGAACAGCTGCACAGCCACCAGGAGGAGAAACACTGGGTAATGGGTGAAGGAGTGATGAGAGGAAAGGAGCAAGCACGAAGCCAGGATATGAAAGTAAGGGGATCCAGGGAAAGGCCAGATTCAAAGAAGGAATGACAACTTTGTCCCAATAGACTTCGTACCTAGAGCAAGTGGGACTGTTCATCTTAAAGTATTTTAAGATATATGAGTGGAAATAAGTTGTTCAAATTGCTCCTTTTTCTAAAGAATACAAAGGACTCCACCAGCCCATCAGCACTGTGTTTGTTTTGGGGACGGTACCCTGAGAGCTTTTATTTCTTTATTGACCGATGGGTCTATTAGGGTACAGGAGATGACATCTCTGGAGGGGAGCTCTCTCTGTGCCATGTTGAGTGGATGAACTATGGTTGCATTTCCCAAGAATCAAAAGATGTTAATTTACATTTGAAATGAGGGAGAAAAAACATCATCATTTTACTGTCAGTTTTGTTCCAATCAATCCACCCCTCACCATGACTGCCAAGTAGAACTTTGATAAAAATTCATCCCAGAAATAGGATGTAAAATTTTAATGAGATTATTTTGATGTTTACAACCTCTAAGAATGTCCCCCAAAAGTCATGTGGAGGGAGGCATTTTCTTCTGCTTTTCCTTTGCATATATCTGATCCCTGAGCATTTAATTTACCGAGTCCTGAGAAGATTGATTGGAATACCCCTGGCTATGCAATATGTGTTCACCCCTGTGGTGTGAGTTGACAGGGTACAGCACAGCCTCAATGACCTGAACATCTCCCCTACTGAGGCCTAAAATTCCCCCATTAGTGATTAATGCTTAGGAGAAATCAAGGAGCCATTATAGATTAGGTAAGATATTCGCAGGTTCATCTTCTTAATTTAATTACCAAAAAGCACAGTACAATTTATTATATGTTTCTAAACACGAAATCTAATTCTACTGTCTTACTGCTGTCTCTTTCTAAAATGGAAATTCTCTTAAAAGAGACAGCTATAGAAGCTTTTAAAACTGATTTGTTGATTAGTTTTACTCTCTTCACTTACGAGTTGGGAAAAGGCATATGAGAAAAAATAAAAAGGCAAGAAACACCAAAACTTAAGTTGCTTTCTTTCCTAAACCACCTCTAGTAAATCTAATAGTGGCACAGTTGTCCTTGAAGACCCTTTGCTATTTTCCAGTTTACATCCCAACCAGAGAACAAAATGAGAGTGAGAGGCTTAGTCAAGGGCTGACCACAGGGGCTGAGGCGTTTGCCATAGGTTAAGCTTCCAGAGTCTGCTTCTCTTCCAATTCACACCCTTTTCCCTCTTTGCTTCCCATGATGAAAGATATAGCCACGAACAACACAGTCCTTTTGTGTGTTTCCAGGAATACGGTCCTTTCACGTGCTTCCAGGAAGTCCGGAGCCCAGCAATGCCAACAGCACGGTCTCCACTCCCTGCAGAGAAAGCCATCACTGTTCATGAGGAAGGCCTCCCAAAAATTAAACTTATCTAACCTTGTTCTTTGTCTTAAAAGCACACTCCCAAATGACAACTCTGTTTCTTCAAACTGATTCCATTATTTGTAGGATCAGAAAAATCATTGATGATTTCAGTTGAAAAGGTTTTAACGGTCTAATTTGTTTTTCTCTACATTCATGCTGTTAATTACTGTCAGTGGGTCTCGTGAAACTAGACTCATCTATTTTTAACACCTGCCACTCAGTAAATTTGTTAAATAAATGGATGTGAGTTTGAGTAAAGCTTATGCCTCTTGTTACACTTGTTGTAACACCAATGGTGGGCCCTGGCAATTTTTTTAGCCAAAGCCCATAGCTGTTAACAGTTAATGGGCTTAAACCTCATCTATGAGAAATCATGATCATACAGCCAGCTCTCCTGTCGGCCTTTAATCTATTTCTTGTGTTTGTCTGTGTGCTTTACCAGAATGTTTAGATTTCTAAGACAGCAAAATGTTCCTCTTCGATAAGGCAATGCAATAAAAAGCACGTATATATTCAAGACTAGTTATATGCGTAAGCAAAACTAAGTAAAATTCAATTTGGAAATTCTTTCAACTTGCATTAAAAGCAAGAAAAAGTAAGAAAAATCTTAAAATTTCAGCTATCAATTGCCGTAACTTATTGTATAAGCCAATCAGAGGAGACCAGTATTTATGATTCAATCTAATTGCTTAGTGCCATAAGGTAGATAGTGTAAAGCATTTGCTATATGGCTGCTCTTTGACTAATTTAAGAGGCTTTATAGATATAGATATAAATGTAGATATACAGGTATGTCTATATCTATATATATCTGACTTTCCTACTATCAGAGGTAAAACCTGCTTTGTATTATAGGCACTAAATAAGAAGGTTATTATTATGGAATAATTTTATAATTGAGAAAGACAGTTGTGCAGGGGGTTTGAGAACATAGGTTCTGAAGACCAGTATACTGGCTTCTGCCTCTTACTTGTTATATAATTGTGGCAAATTAGTTAATATCTCTAACCCTTAGTCTAGATAAGGGTATAATAAGATCTATCTTAGGTTGGGAGGGTTACCTAAGATAATATACATAACACACTTGCTACGTGACATGGAGTGGCATTAGCGTTCAATATATTAATAACTGCTTGGATGTATTTGACTATAAAAAAGAGAAAATCCTGACATAGGATTTAGACAATGAGGATGTTTGTTATCTCACATAACAAGAAACACAGAGGTAGGGTATGCTCCAGGGTAGCACGTCAGATCGTTGTTTTTTTTTTCTGTGGTTCTTGGAAGTTCTCTCCTCTCTGTGTTAGTCCAATTCTCAGGAGCAAGGAAACTCTCTAAGAAATTCTGAACAAATTTTTTATCACATCTCATTGGCCAGAATTGGGTCATGTGCAGAATAAAATAGTGGTTAAGAGCATAAAAATTGGGATAAGATGGTTTGAGTTTGAATTCTAGCACAGCCACTCATAGCTGTTTATTTTTGGGCAATTGCTTTATTTCTCTGTGCCTCAGATTCCTTTTCTATAAAACGAGATGTCAATTCTACCTTCCTCATTGAATTGCTGTGATCATTACATGGGTTAATACAAAGCAAACACTTAGAACAGTACCTGGCACATAATGAAAGTTTAATAAATATTTGCTATTTTAAATTCTAAACAAATCACCGAGAAGAAGAATGAAATGACCGTTGTTAGTTTAGATTACTTGGAATGTATTAGCTGGAGAAAGGGTCACTTTTCATTGGGAGAATGGAAACTTTAACAAAATTTAGTTGTATTAGAAGGTGTGCAATCAAGTCTCATCACCACACTCAAGACACTAATACCAGTACTGGTAGGTGAGCCCTACCAGATGGTTTTATTTTTTATTTATTATTTTGAACATGGAACATATTTTTGTCAGCAAGTATTTTTAAAAAGTATATTTTCACAACTACTTGTCACCCATATATCACTGAAATAGGACTTAATTCTAGCCTTGAGTCATTTTAAATCTGCTGTAGCATCTCTGAGCCCAAAAGATCCAGAACCTCTGAACCCTCTCATTCTCTAAGGAACCATGACATGGACCCTAGTAAGGTAAGGTAAGAACAAAAGGTAACTATGAGAGGTAGGAGTAAGGAGCAGGTGAAGAAGAGAGGACCAACTCCTAGAAGGGAGGGGAAGAGATTATTTATCTGTATATCTTTGGAGTTCAACCCAGTGTCCAGTGCATTGTGGTTGCTCAAAAAATGACTGATGAATAAAGAGAGTGAATGGGTATAGACACATCCTTTATGAGGTGAGCATGTATTCACTGAAAAATATTTTATTTACATACAATAAAATAAATTCATTTGGTATACAGTTCTATTAATTTGACAAATGCATACAGCCATGTAACTGCCAACACAATAATAACACAGAATAGTTTTATCACATGCTGCCCTCAAATTTATTCAATAAGTATCAATTGATCTTCTACATCCCGTCAGGTACTGGGAAAGTATCTAGTTATAGGCTGGTGAATAAAGAAGATTTGACATCTGACAACGTAGCAGTTGTAGCTGGCTGTTCATATGTTCACAATTCTCTGTAACTTGATGGCAAAAAGGGTTAAAATTTCACCAGGCAGAATAGATGAGAAATAAAACTGGATGTTTAGCAACTCCATTGTTTTAAAGTTTTTCTTTCAAATTTTATTGAAAGCTCTTAAGTTCTTTTAACCTAATTATCAGTGTCTCTGACTCCTGCTAGAGGTAAGAATATCCATAGGAATCAGATCTGGAATTGGTTACCAGGCCTTTCCAAACAGCTGATTTTTTTTTGCTTGAGCTTGTAACAGAGAGGAGAAAATGTAGTGAGGATAAAGACAACTTCAAACCTAGGTTTAGGGCCGACTCCGTGGCTTGGCGTTTGGGTGCGCGCGCTCAGCTGCTGGCGGCCCGGGTTCGGATCCCGGGCGCCCACCGGCGCGCCGCTTCTCCGGCCATGCTGAGGCCGCGTCCCACATGCAGCAACTGGAGGGATGTGCAACTGTGACATACAACTATCTACTGGGGCTTTGGGGAGAAAATAAATAAATAAATAAAATTAAAAAAAAAAAAAAAAAAAACCTAGGTTTAAGAGCATTTGAAAACTCCCAGGGAAGATGGCAGCAATACTGTAGAAAGGATTTGGGATAGAAATGTAAACACCCAGTTGCTCTCAAAGATTTTCTCAAGAAGTCCTGCTTCCAATCATTAGTGTTGTGTGTCATGATTCAAGCTTTGCTCAATAGCCTAAAAGCGAGGATCAGTTTACATATATTGGCATTTGCTGAGTGAACAGTGTTTCTTCCCCTGCCACCCCTCGCCCTCCATCGTGGTAGGAAACAGAACAAAGTCTCTACATCTACAGTGACTACTGGAAAATAGGGAGAGGAATGATTGAAAGGAGAGAAAAGATTTCTACCTTCTCAAATAAGACATAAAGAGTCAAGTAAATTGTCAACAGTGCTATCCACTAAATTCTCAAAAATCTTAATCTCTTCTCATCTCAACATGTATGAATTTTGTGTTAGTTAAAAAAGCCAAGGGCCAGCCCATTGGCATAGTGGTTAAGTTCACGTGCTCCACTTCAGCGGCCCACTTCATGGGCCGGGATCCTAGACGCGGACCTACACTGCTCATCAAGCCCTGCCGTGGCGGCATCCCACATACATAATAGAGGAGGATTAGCACAGACGTTAGCTCAGTGACAATTTTCCCAAAGCAAAAAGAGAAAAATTGGCAATAGATGTTAGCTCAGGGACAATCTTCCTCCCAGGAAAAAAAAAAAAAAAAAAAAAGAGCCAGGTTAGCTGTCCCGAATACTAGTTAAACAGAGGAAGCCCCTATTTTGGTAAATCCCACCGCATTTCTTTTCATTGCCTCTCCCAAACCTTGGAAAAACAGAGCATGATGCATACCGTGGCCTTTTCAGTCTGTCAATTACATTGCTAAACACTGATCAACTTGTATCAGTGGATAACAAGATCCATTAAAAAAACATTAATAGTAACTCTAGAATTTACAGTCCAGTGCCGTATGTCCACTAATAATTCAGGAGGTAAAAGATTTATAAACTATTTGCCATCAGCTTCTGTTAGCACTTTATAGCAAGAATAGGACTGTTTAAACTTCCAGATGGAAATCTCTCTTTCTATGATGTGAATAATATATTTTTGATCTGTCATTAAATATTTTGAAAACCCAGAAATTTGGATTATTGGATTATAAAATAATTTTAAAGGCAAGTGTTTTAACTGAAGGGAAACCTAGAGTTCATTTAACAGTTGACGTTATGTCGGGCATAATAGACGAAAAAGACAAAGGGGGAGATACATTTTCTTTTTCTTAACCGCTGGAAAAGCAATATCCGGTTTCTCTTGCCTTCTTCCTCTTTTTCCATCTTTCCTTGTTCTGAAGATGCATTTCACACAGTTACACTATTATTGGACAATCTATTTCCTACCCCTTTTGAAAAAGTATCTAACACTTTGATTAAACAGTTTTTGGTCCTCACATTCCCATACTTTTCAACTCTGACAGTTTAATTTCCAGATTCAGAACTTTTCCAAATCAGAAAATGCCAGATTTGTGCATTGTCACAGGTAAAAATCAAAGTAGTCTCACTTATTTCCAAAGGCTGTTTAGCTGCGTTTGGACATATTTAATACTATTACTCAAAAGATTATTCCTTACAGCTATGGCTGCAGTATGAGCTACCATTGCAATTAGTTCTTATAAACTTCCCAAGACAACAGTAACAACCAACACTGTTATGACTATTGGTAATGGCACCTTGCATTTATATTGTGCCTTTTATTTGATCTGATCCCCAAATATTTTACAAGCTATATTCTTGGGTTTCACTTTACCCGTCTTTAGTATGCAGCCACCTTAGGGTAAAAAGTAATAGCTGTTTAACATAGCACTGGCCCACAAAACTCCACATTAAGACTATTATTCTCTCTTCAAATCTTCAAGGGGATTTTATAACAACAGCAATCATAATAGCTATGTCTTTTATTATGTTCATTCTTTTGCCCTACTCATAGATCAGAAGCATTATTCAGTAAAGAAAACGTTCACTAAAAAGAACCAAAACAATTAGACTATAAAATTATTGGTTATCAAATCCAGTCATATCTCATTATTTGTCCCTTCTCTTTCACTTCCACAACCATGATAATGAGTAACTTTTTACACCATAGGGGGATTTTTGTGTCCAATTTTCAGGCGGCTTTCTTAACTTTCTGCTCCTCCTTGACACATAGCTAAGCCTATCTCAAATACAATATTCACTTAATCCAAATCATGCAGAGTGGCTCCCTGCTGTCTATGACATCATATAGAAGCTCTATCAATTTCTTTGCAAAATCACCCATCATCTTGCCCATCTACAACTGTCTTTTCCATTCGTGTCTTTGAACTTGACTACGTATGTTATCCTTTGCTTCAACCCATTTCCCATCACCTTCTCTTATTCTTTTGTATCTCACCTTTCTTCACTGGCTTACGCCACCCCTCCACTGCCCACCTTCACAACCAGCCTCCCCATCAATATGAGGACAAGTCTAGACTCCAAGAAATCTTCCTTAATAAATTCACCACTGGAACCATCGGTTAGCCTGTGTGGTGATCCTTTTTCACAGTATATCAAACTTGTCCCAAGACATTTGAGATTATCATACTCTAGTCATTTTTTAGGTCTCTCCAGTTAGACTATGCTCTGCAAGGCCAAGGGCATGCCCTCTTATTTCTTTGACTCTACTGAAGCATCTACAGCAGTGCTAGGAAGCCCGGAAGTAGTCAATAAATATTGATTAAATGACTGTATGAGAGGTATATGCCCAAGGAATATGAAGAGGAAACAAATCTACGGCAGGACACGTGCATACCCAAACAGAATCACATGTACACGCACCTTAGAACGACTGTCTTTTTTTCTGGGAAAAAAAAAAAAGACTGAGTCAAAATGAATGTCACAGAGGTGCAAGCAGACATCTTTGCAGGATGGCTCATGAAGGCGGCATTTCTGTGATGAAAAGCAGAGCAAAGTTTCCTTGTACTTTCAGTACAATGCAAAAAACATTGTGCTAATGGTTATAGTAAATCCAATGAAAACTCAAATTAAAGGATGTGTAAGTCTAACACCCAAAGGCAAACTTATTTTTGTTTAAAAAATTGCACCCTTGTGCAATAACACAGAATCATAAAAATTAAGAGAGGGAAGGAACTTGGAGGTCACCCAGTTTAACCCTTTACCTGATGTATAAATTTCTGATATAATATCCCTGCTAAAAATAGTTCTCCACCTCGATAGAGCTTGGCATGAGGCTCAAAAAAACCTTCAATATTTCAATCATTTTCCTCAGCAGTCAAGTCAGAAATGCAGAAATATAATAACTGGTATTTTCAGACATATTATTGAGTACCCTATATGTACAAATAATTGCACTAGAAACTGTAGGGAATGGAGCAATTTACAGATGGATGAGAAATAATCTTTGCCCTCAAAAGAGGTAGGACGGTATAAGTGCAGAAAAAATACATAAGAGGAAAATGAAAGAGAAATGCTAAGTATGGGACCAGGATAGAAGTAACCATTCAATGTTTAAAATTGGAACACAATGCATCATTGACAAAGATTGTTCCATATCTAAGAACAGTTAGCACCATTTCGTGATCTACCCAGTCTCAACACAACCACTGCCATGATCTTACTTGCCAAATTAACGAAAGGATGCACCAACCAACCAAACAAGCAAACAACTAACCAATCAACCAGGAAACCAAAGGCTCTTCCTTAGTATCAGAAATGATGGATATCAAAATGTAACACTCACTAGGCAATAAGGTACATGAGATCAGGAAGTACCTTAGTGCATTCAGGTTCAAGCTGCTATAACAAAATACCAGAGACTGGGCGGCTTATAAACAACAGAAATTTATTTCTCGCAGTTCTGGAGGCTGAAAGTCTGAGATCAGGGCACCAGTATGTTCAGGTGAAGGCCTTTTTCCACGTTGTAGACTTCTCCTTGTATTCTCACGTTGTAGAAGAGACAAGGGATCTATCTGGGGCCTCTTTTATATAGGCACTAAACCCATTCATGAGGGCCCTGCCCTCATAACCTAATTACTTCCCAAAGGCACTACCTCCTAATATCATCACCTTTGTGAGTTAGGATTTCAACATATGCATTTTGGGGGAACACAAATACTCAGACTATTGCAGGAGTCATATCTAATTTTTGTTTGTTTGTTTGAACTAATTATAGCTAGCAACATATCTAATATGGGGCACATAGAGGGACTCAATAAATACTTATAGAATTTTGAACCATGTTATGGGGGGAAGTGAGTGTGAAAGAAAACAATCATATTCTGCCTCTATAAGTGACTTTCAGATGTGATGGACATTAAGAAAGATGAGAAATGGGTGTTAAAAAGCTTTTACTATTTGAAGGATTGTTTAAGGTTAGTATCAGATTTCTAGCCGTTTGTATTTATTCCCTAATATTGTTGATTTCACTTTTTTTTAAGCTTTGGAAATTTCATTGTTGTTATGGATGCTGTTTTCCAAAGTAAAATCTTACTTAGAACCTAAGTTATACAAAATAGATATAAGAAAACTTGGCAAAAGTTGTAGTTATTCTCATAGGAAACATCTTGCAAAGTCTTTTTTGAATGCTAGGAGTTTAAAACCTCTGCCCCGGAAGATTGAAGAAATGCATTGCAGCTCTAAGGTGCAGTGTTCTGGTATGTGTGCTGCAGTTTCGTACGTAACAGTGATGAGAGGACAGAACACTAATTTCCAAGGCTGACATTTCTGAATTGTAGTATGTCTCAGAGATTTAGGATAAGGAATGTTTGTATCCCACATTTTATAAGTGACAAGAAGAAGTAGTCCAGAATCAAAGGGGAGACACCTCACTCTGATCTAAGTTAATAGAGATCCATGGACTATAGAGGATATGAATACATAAGAAATTTCTCACAAGGGAGGCATGATATAGCCTTCTTGAGATTCAATAATTGTAAAATAAGTCTGGAAGTTTTTACAATGTAGCCAAAGGGGTTTTGTGTACTTTATGCCCACAATGTGAACAAGATCAAGACAGCATGTAAATAAAAAAAATTTTTTTTAATTAAAACAGTTCTTTCAGAATTATCCAGGGAAGAGATGTATAATAGATCTTGTTAAAGGTTTTTGTAAAAATTCATCTCACAGGGAGAAAAAAAAGAAGAGGGTGAAAATTTTATCAGATTTGTCTTATGGCCTAAATGAGATAACCCTCAAAATCACTGAAAGCAGTCATTCATTCATTCAGCAAGTATCTATTGAGCACCTACTATGTGAAAATTGTGTCTTAGTTACTATAGGAATGCAGAAAACCACAAAATGTTGTCTCTGACTCATGGGCATTCACAATCTAGATGGAGAGGATTATGCTTCCATAACATGCCACAGCATGCCACAGAATATACGGCAGATCATGCGAAGTTCCATCAGGGATACTGGAGTGAAATCAATGGAGAGTCTTAAAGTGAGAAACTTATATTTGAAATGAGGAAATACTGAAAGAAGGGTAAATACATAATAATATCTGTCTTTAAGGGCAATCATTCAGACAGTCCTGTGTATACGTGTATGGTGGAGGGGGATAGGCATACTTGCACATGCTTCCACACTGCACACACATGATGCAAAAAGGAAGAGATTTCAAGCAGGCTGATCAGCTAGGAGGCAACTGTAAATTTAGGCCTTATTACCTAAACCAGGGAAGTGGTAGAGAAAGTAGGAAGGACAGAATGGACTAGGGGGTGCATACTATGATGCTAAGGAGTAGTAGGACGAATTAAGACACGTAGGTAACAGATATTCTGCTCCCTTAAAGAAGGCTACCAATGAAAAAGGAACACATTCTTGTCACTTAGGAGCCCAAGATAAAGCAAATCCATTTTTCATCTGACTATTTTAGCCTCAAAAACAGATAATAATTAAAAAATCAAATTTAAAAATTAAACAAATAAAAGGTATTGGGGGGCATTTTTGGACAAAACTGAAAGTTCTTGATAAAAATCTCCTACCTGAAGTTCCTTTAAGTGCAATCTAGTCTCACTGTCTTCTTTCCACTGTCCCTTTCCTGAAGCAGTCTGAATCCTTGGGATTCTATCAAATCGAGTTTAATCACTTTACAGTTCATGAAAAGATGTTGCACCCCAGAGCCTCTGTAAGGATCTGAGCTACTGAACTTTTAATACTTAAAAAAAAAAAAAAAAAAATGCCTCTTGACAGCCTTAGCCTCCTCCTGTTTCCTGAAGAATGACCCCTATGATTACACCATAGTTTAAATTTCTCTGAGAGTATTATCAAACAGGTTAAAAACAAGGACTTACAGACCAAGGCTTCTTCCTGCCTGCTCCTGTGGCTCCAGGCTGCAGCCTCAGTTGCCACAAACCACAAAAACCTTTGCAAACATCTCCTTGAAACAGTTTCATCTACCGTCACTTCCTCACATAATTCCTCAGCTCAGCAAACAAAAACACTAGTAAGATCACTGGGGCGCATAACTTCTGTACTTAAGCACCTCCCATGGGAAAACCATGTCTATGCTTGATATCTGAGCATTGGAGGATGAATTTCAGTAGATGGAGGTGGTTAGAGAGGGAACAATTGATTAGATGAACATGCTTGACAGTTCTCAAGGATATTAATGTGAGAAAAATGTAATAAAATTGTACCTAACCAAGTGCTGTTAGAAAGAAATACTTTTGACCTCCCAGTCTCTTTACTGATTTTTTTTTTTAATAGCATGCTTGCACTTGGCCAAAAAAGTTGTATTTGTTCTAAGTACATCTGGCATATTTATGATAACATTATAACAAGCAGCTTGGGCTCAGGTCTGGAGATGTTTACTCACTTTCAGTCAATCATTTTTTCATGTGACAAATATCTTTAAGATTATACCCACATATTTAGTCCCCAGGACATCAGAGGGGATATGTACAATGAAAATATGTCAGGTACCATGCTTTTTGTTGGGGACATACTCCTGGATTAGATGGACATAGTCCCTGCCCTCAAGGATCTCAGAGCTCACTTGGGGCGAGTGACAGACATTAAACAAATAACTGCTCCAATGAACACACGATTACAACTTTGATAAGGGAAAGACAGGAAAAATACAAGATGCTACGAGAGTGCATTACCAGAATCTAAAGATATGAGGATTTGAAAATTTAGATTTCTTGTCCTGAATGTTTTATACTATCATATTTTCTCTGAAAACCCAAAGCATTAGAGGGGCCTGTCCTGTGGTGTGGTAGTTAAGTTTGCACGCTCCGCTTCAGCGGCCAGGGGTCACGGTTTTGGATCCGGGGCGCTGACCTACTCATCGTTCATCAAGCCATGCTGTGGCTGCATCCCATATAAAGTAGAGGAAGATGGGAACAGATATGAGCCCAGGAATAATCTTCCTCAAGCAAAAAGAGGAAGATTGGCAATAGATTTTAGCTCAGGACCAATCTTCCTCACCAAAAAAAAAGCCAAAGCGTTAGAGATGGTGTTAAACGTGTTAAATATCTGTCATGGCTAAGAAAAGAGCTATTCCATAGAGAAGACTTCTGCGAGGTTGCTTTTGGCAATTATAGAAGAGGAATGGTCACAAAAATCCCCTTAGGATGTAATAAGTTACTGATCCTCATGGTTGAGGAAATGAAGGGGAAGGAGCAAATATGAGATTGACTGGATTTGACGACCAATAGTTTTATGGGCTAATTCTTTTAGTACTTATAAAAGTTATCACATTTTTCTTACTGAATTGTGCCTCTAGTCTGTAAGTAGGGCAAAGCAGCCAGCATAATAAAATGCATAGCTGTTATGATTGCTATTATTATAAATCCCCTTAAAGATCTAAGGAGAGAATAATGTCTCAATGTGGTGTTGTGTGGGCCAGCGCTATGTTAAACAGCTATTGCTATTTACTCCAAATGTGGCAGCATCCTGAAGATGAGTGAAGTGATTCCATGAATATGATTAGTAGAATACTGAGAGATCTGCTTGGATAAAAGAGAGCAGGTTCTGGTTCAAGATGGCATCGTAGGAAGAACCTGAACTCATCTCCTCCCGTGGACACACCGAATCTACAGTTATCTATGGAACAATTTCCTCTGGGGAAAAAACTAAAAACTGACCGAGTGACCCTTTCATACAGGGCAAACCAGAAAGAACCCACATCAAAACTGGTAGGAAAGGCTGAGACAGAATCTCGCCACCCCACCCTCAGCGTGGCGAGCCACAATCGGTGGAGAACTCAAAATCAGAGCTGTTCCCTGAGTGAACGGTTCACACCCCACATTAGGCACCCCAATTTTTAAGACTGGCACGTGAGAGATGAACCCCCAAAATATCTGGTTTTGAAGACCAACAGGGCTCATGCCTACGAGACCCATGTACTGTGACAAACTAAGGAACGTCTCTTAAAGTGCCTGTGCTGACTCACCCACCCCAGGCCCAGCACAGAAGCAGCCCTTTGAAAAGCGCCAAGACTTTCCATGAAAGAGACACATTTCCTGATTTTAAAGCATTAGTCTAAGGGGCAAGGGCTTGCTGGGATATTCTCCGGGAATGGAGGCTGGTAGGTGCCATCTTCCTTCTCTCCCTCGATAAAGCCTGCAGGTGCCATCTTTTATTTTTTCTTTCTTTTTTTTTCTTGTTCTTTTTTGTTTCTATTCTTTTTTTTCTTTTCTTTTTTTTTTTTTTTGGTCTTTTCCTCTTTTGAGCAAGTGCCATCTTTGCACTCCCTCTCTGCCCTGCTCTAGCCAGTGGGCGCATCTTCACACTCTCCCTCTGCTGTGCTCCAGAGTACGAGTATCTCTCAGAGGGGAGCTATACACATGTGGTGCCCTAGTTTTTATGTATGGTGGCCTGGTTTTTGTGGCTGCCACCCAGGGGATGCCCCTTGATCACCTGGCTCTGGAGGCCAGGGGGCTTGTGTTCCTGGGTCCCATGGGACTGTAACAGTTGGAGATACAGTCCTTGGCAGACTACCACCCCAGGGCACTGTGTAGACAGCAGACTGAAACACACCCCCAGTCTTTCTGAAAAAGAGGCCTATTTGCTTGTCCAGGAGCGTTGGTCTGAGGGGCAGGCTTCTGGTTTGGCACACGTACAAAGGCCTACAGAAAAGCTCTGAAATGGAGATTGGTAAATGCAATCTTTGTGCCCTCCCTCTGCTTCACTCCAGCTCACTGGTATCTTACAGAAAGGAACTAATTCCCTTCTCTTGTGCCCTGAGTTTTGCGGCTACTGCCACAAGGCACTTCTATATTGCCTAGCTCTGGTGGTCAGTGGGGCTTATGCTCCCAGATCCCACAGGACTGTAACCAACAAAGAATGACTTCTTAAAAAGTTACCATTCTCAGGGCACAGCAAGAGGCAACGATCCCAGGAGCTCAGTCTTTCTGGAAAGAGGCCCATTAGCTTATCATCATCGTTGCAGCCTGAGGTGCAGTCTTCTAATTAAACAGACATCTAAGGGCTGCCTGTAAACCTTTCCTGAGACCTCAGAATGGACTTAAGAGATATACACAGAACATTCTATCCAAAAGCAACAGAATACACTTTCTTCTCAAGGGCATATGGTACATTCTCCAGGATAGGTCATATGTTAGGCCACAAAACAAGTCTTAACAAATTTAAGAAGACTGAAGTCATATCAAGCATCTTTTCTGACTATAATGTTATGAAACTAGAAATAATTTGCAGGAAGAAAACTGGAAAATTCACAAATATGTGGAGACTAAACAACATGCTACTGAACAACTATTGGGTCAACAAAGAAATCAAAAGTGAAAGCAAAAAATACCTTGAGACAAACCAAAATTGAAATACAACATACCAAATATAACATAGCAATAGCAGTTCTAAGAGGGAAGTTCGTGGTAATAAATGCCCAATCAAGAAATAAGAAAAATCTCAAATAAACAACCTAACTTTACACCTTGAGGAACTAGAAAATGAAGAACAAACGAAGCCCAAAGTTAGTAGAAGGAAGGAAATAACAAAGATCCAAGTAGAAATAAATGAAATAGAGATTAAAAAGACAGTAGGAAAAGATTGATGAAATCAAGAGCTGGTTCTTTGAAAAGACAAAATTGACAAACATTTAGCTAGACTCACCAAGAAAAAAAGAGAGGGTTCAAATAAATAAAACTACAAATGAAAGAGGAGATGTTACAACTGATACCACAAAAATATAAAAAAATCATAAGAGACTACTAGGAATGATTGTATGCCAACAAATTGAACAACTTAGAAGAAATGGATAAATTCCCAGAAATATACAAACTTTAAGACTGAATCATGAAGAAAGAAAAAAAATCTGAACAGACCAATTACTAATAAGGAGATTGAATCAGAATGTAAAAACTCCCTAAAACAAAAGTTCAGGACCATACAGCTTTATTAGTGAATTCTACCAAACATTCAAAGAATTAATACCAATCCTTCTCAAACTATTCCAAAAATAGAAGAGGAGGGAACACTTCCAAACTCATATTTTGAGGACAGCACTACTCTGGCGTAGAAACCAGACAAGGATACCACAGGAAAAGAAAATTACAGGACAATATCCCTAGTGAATATAGATGCAAAAATCCTCCACAAAATACTAGCAAGTTGAATTCAACAATACAGTGAAAGGATCATACACCGTGATCAAGTGGGATTTATTTCAGGGATGCAAGGATGGTTCAATATCTGCAAATCAATCAACACCACATAAGCAAAATGAGAGATAAAAATCATATGATCATCTCAATAGATGCAGAAAAAGCATTTGACAAAACTCAGCATCTATTTATGATAAAAACTCTCAACAAGTGGGTATTGAAGGAACATAACTCAACATAATAAAGACCATATATGACAAGTCCACAGCTAATATCACACTTAGCAGTGAAAAGCTGAAAGCTTTTCTTCTAAGATCAGGAACAAGACAAGGATGCCCACTTTTCCAACTTTTATTCAACATAGTATTAGAAATTATAGCCACAGCAATTAGGCAAGAAAAAGAAATAAAAAGCATCCAAATTGGAAAGGAAGAAGTAAAACTCACTATTTGCAAATGACATGATACTACATATAGAAAACCCTAAAGACTCCACCTACAATTGTTAGAACTTGTACTAATAAATGAATTCAGTAAAGTTTCAGGATAAAAAAACAATATACAAAAATCTGTTGTATTTCTATATACTAATAACAAATGATCAGAAAAGGAATTAAGAAAACAACCCCATTTACAATTGCATCGAAAGAATAAAATACTTAGGAATCAATTTAATCAAGGTAGTGAAAGACCTGTACACTGAAAACTATAAGAAATTGATGAAAGAAATTGAAGACACAAATAAATAGAAAAATACTCCATGGTTGTAGAATGAAAGAATTAATGTTGTTAAAATGTCCATACTACCCAAAACAATCCACAAATTCAATGCAATCCCTATCAAAATTCCAATGGCATTTTACACAGAAATAGAACAAACAATTCTAAAATTTGTATGGAACCACAAAAGGCTTTCATTTGTATGTAAGCAATCTTGAGAAAGAAGAACAAAGCTGGAGGCATCACGCTTCCCAATTCCAAACTCTATTACAAAGCTATAGTAATCAAAACAGCATGGTATTGTCATAAAAATAGACTAATAGATCAATGGAACAGAATAGAGAGCCCAGAAATAAACCTATGCATATATGGTCAATTAATTTATGACAAAGGAGCCAAGAATATACAATAGGGACAGGACAGTCTCTTCAATAAATGGTGATGGGAAAACTGGATAGCCACATGTAAAAGAATGAAACTGGACCACTATCTTACATCATATACAAAAATTAACTCAAAATGGATTAAAAACTTGAATATAAGACCTGAAACCATAAAACTCCTGGAAGAAAACTCCTTGACACTGGTCTTGGCGACGAGTTTTTGGATTTGACACAAAAGCAAAGGCGACAAAAGCAAAAATAAACAAGTCGGACTTCACCAAACTAAAAAGCTTCTGCACAGCAAGGAAACCATCACTAAAATGAAAATGCAACCTATTGAATGGGAGAAAATGTTTATAAATCATACTTGTGATAAGGAGTTAATATCCAAAATATATAAATAATTCATACAACTTAATAGCAAAAAAAAACAATCTAATTAAAAAATGGTCAGATGATCTGAATAGACATTTTTCTAAAGAAGACATACAGATGGCCAACAGTTCATGAAAAGATGCTCAATGTTGCTAATCATCAGGGAAATGAAAATCAAAACCAAAATGAGATATCACCTCGCACCTGTTAGAATGGCTGCTATCAAAAAGACAAGAAATATCATCTTTGGAGAAATGTCTGTTCAGGTCTTTTGCCCATTTTTTAATTGGGTTGGTAGTTTTTTTGTTGTTGAGATGCATGAGTTCTTTATATATTTTGGAGATTAAGCCCTTATCAGATGTATGGTTTGCAAATATCTTCTCCCAATTGTTAGGTTGTCTTTTCGTTTTGTTGATGGTTTCCTTTGCTGTGCAGAAGCTTTTTAGTTTGATGTAGTCCCATTTGTTTATTTTTTCTATTGTTTCTCTTGCCCGGTCAGATGTGGTGTTTGAAAAGATGTTGCTAAGACCGATGTCGAAGAGCGTACTGCCTATGTTTTCTTCTAGAAGTTTCACAGTTTCAGGTCTTACATTCAAGTCTTTAATCCATTTGGAGTTAATTTTTGTGTATGGTGTAAGGTAAGGATCTACTTTCATTTTTTTGCATATGGCTATCCAGTTTTCCCAACACCATTTGTTGAAGAGACTTTCTTTTCCCCATTGTATGTTCTTGGCTCCTTTGTCAAAGATTAGCTGTCCATAGATGTGTGGGTTTATTTCTGGGCTTTCGATTCTATTCCATTGATCTGTGTGTCTGTTTTTGTGCCAGTACCATGCTGTTTTGGTTACTATAGCTTTGTAGTATATTTTGAAATCAGGGAGTGTGATACCTCCAGCTTTGTTCTTTTTTCTCAGGATTCCTTTAGCTATTCGGGGTCTTTTGTTGTTCCATATAAATTTTAGGATTCTTTGTTCTATTTCTGTGAAAAATGTTGTTGGAACTTTGATAGGGATTGCATTGAATCTATAGATGGCTTTAGGAAGTATGGACATCTTAACTATGTTAATTCTTCCAATCCAAGAGCACGGAATATCTTTCCATTTCTTTGTGTCTTCTTCAATTTCTTTCAGAAATGTTTTATAGTTTTCGCTGTACAGATCTTTCACCTCTTTGGTTAAGTTTATTCCTAGGTATTTTATTCTTTTTGTTGCAATTGTAAATGGGATGGTATTCTTAATTTCTCTTTCTGCTACTTCGTTGTTAGTGTACAGAAATGCGACTGATTTTTGTATGTTGATTTTGTATCCTGCAACTTTACCATATTCGTTTATTACTTCTAAAAGTTTTCTGGTGGATTCTTTAGGGTTTTCTATATATAAAATCATGTCATCTGCAAATAGTGACAGTTTCACTTCTTCCTTTCCAATTTGGATCCCTTTTATTTCTTTCTCTTGCCTGATTGCTCTGGCTAGGACTTCCAGTACTATGTTAAATAGGAGTGGTGAGAGTGGGCATCCTTGTCTGGTTCCTGTTCTTAGAGGGATATCTTTCAGTTTTTCACCATTGAGGATGATATTAGCTGTGGGTTTCTCATATATGGTCTTTATTATGTTGAGGTACTTTCCTTCTATACCCATTTTATTCAGAGTTTTTATCATAAAGGGATGCTGGATCTTGTCAAATGCTTTCTCTGCATCTATTGAGATGATCATGTGATTTTTGTTCTTCTGAACAGACATTTCTCCAAAGAAGATATACAGATGGCCAACAGACACATGAAAAGATGTTCAAAATCACTAACTATCAGGGAAATGCAAATCAAAACTACAATGAGATATCACCTCACGCCCGTCAGAATGGCTATAATTAACAAGACAGGAAACAACATGTGTTGGAGAGGATGTGGAGAGAAGGGAACTCTCATACACTGCTGGTGGGAGTGCAAACTGGTGCAGCCACTATGGAAAACAGTATGGAGATTCCTCAAAAAATCAACGATAGAACTACCATATGATCCAGGTATTCCACTGTTGGGTATTTATCCAAAGAACTTGAAAACACCAATTTGCAAAGGTACATGCACCCCTGTGTTCATTGCAGCCTTATTCACAATAGCCAAGACTTGGAAGCAACCTAAGTGCCCATCAAGGGACGAATGGATAAAGAAGCTGTGGTATATATACACAATGGAATACTACTCAGCCATAAGAAACGACGAAATCCAGCCATTTGTGACAACATGGATGGACATTGAGGGTATAATGCAAAGTGAAATAAGTCAGAGGGAGAAGGCCAAATACCGTATGATTTCCTTCATTAAGTAGTAGATAATAACAACAATAAACAAACACATAGAGACAGAGATTGGATTGGTGGTTACCAGAGGGCAAGGGGGGAGGGAGGAGGGTGAAAGGGATAATTCGGTGCATGTGTGTGGTGATGGGTTGTAATTAGTATTTTGGTGGTGAACATGATGTAGTCCATGCAGAAATAGAAGTACAATGATGTACACCTGAAATTTTTGCAATGTTATAAACCAATGTTACTGCAATAAACAAATAAGCTAAAAAAATAAAAATAAAAAATAAAAAAATAAAATAAAAAAAAAAAAAAAAAAGACAAGAAATAAGTTTTAGCGAGGATGTGGAGAAAAGGGAACCCTTGTTTGTGCATTGTTGGTGGGAATGTCAGTTGGTGTAGCCACTAAGAAAACAACATGGAGTTTCCTCAAGTAATTAAAAATAGAACTACTATATAACCCAGAAATTCCATATCTGGGTATTTATCCAAAGAAAACAAAAACACTAACTCAAAAAGATATATGTACCTCTATGTTCACTGCAGCATTATTTACAATAGCCAAGACATTGAAACAAAATAAATGTCCATGGATGGAAGAATGGATAAAGAAAACATTGAGTGTATATGTGCATATATATATACACTAGAATATTATTCAACCATACAAAGAATGAAATCTTGCCATTTGCCACAACATGGATGGACCTTGAGGGCGTTACGTTAAGTGAAAGAAGTTAGACAGAGAAAGACAAATATCATATGATCTCACTTATATGTGGAATCTAAAAATAAACATATCAAGCTCATAGATACAGAGAACAGATTGGTGGTTGCCAGAGGCGGGAGTTGGGGGGGTGGGCAAAATGGGTGAAGGAGTCAAAAGATACAAACTTCCAGTTATAAAGTAAATAGGTCGTGGAGATGTAATGTACAGCATGGTGACTATAGTTAATAATAATGTATTACATATTTGAAAGTTGCTAAGAGAGTAAATCTTAAAAATTCTCATCACAAGAAAAAAATTCTTTAACTAAGTATAGTGACAAATGTTAACTAGACTTATTGTGGTGATCATTTCATAATACATACAAATACATTATGTTGTACAACTGAAACTAATATAATGTATATCAATTATGCCTCAGTAAAAAATACAGTTAAGTTAAATTAAAAAGACAGCAAATGAGTACTGCTGAAAATGAGCCAAGAACAGTCCAAGATAATTTTCACAGTATTTTCTACTTCAAATAATTATTTAAATCCTTAGTCTGCCATTTATGTAGAAGTTTCCGAGTTAGCCTACTTCATCCAGTTATAACTTATCTGTAAAAATCAGAACACTGCTCAATAATTCAAGCAGCCTTATTTGAATCATTATTTAACCTTCATTGATTCCTTCCTTTACTAGAGATGTGCTAAAGTAGTAACAAAGATCTCCAACCCAAAATGAAAGGTGCTATTCGATACACAGTTTACCTGTTGTCAGCCTTAAAGATAAATGTTGATGCAAGGGACACTGATAATGAGTTTTGAACTGGCATAACTGCAAAAATATTTGATTTCATATCTATACAGAAAGTTTACGTTTGTAACGGCTCAGGACATCCCAAATGAACCTCCATTCTCTAAACATGCCCATCATTCATAGTATCAAAAACCCTTGCAAATATTGCATGATGAAGACATCAGTATGACTGGCAAAAGTAAAAATATTAACATACTCCAAAATGCTTGGCATCTGCATGTCCCCTTACTTTCACAAAGCATTTGCAAATTGTTTCATCACACTATCCTGAGGCAGATAGCCACTGATGTTCAAACACCTCACTCCCAACCTCATAGCCACTGTGACCCAAGACTGTGATTTCCTGTCTATGCATCTGCTTTCCTTAGGCGGAAGTTTAAAAATTTAGATTTACACATCCTACCACAGACTTTCTGAATGAAAATCTTGTACGGAATCCAGGAATATGTGTTTGTGTGCTTTCTCCATGTGATTGTGATTGTAGTTTAGTCTATCCAATGATTGCATTTAGGAACCATTGTTATAAAACCCTCGTGGAAGAAATTTTAAAGACGATGAGATACAAACTTGATTAAAAACAAGTAGAACTTGTTGTGTTTCAGCTTTGATGAGAATTGCCAGCATGCTCTGTACAGGTAGGACCTGAATGTGTTATGTTTGAAAGTCCTTTTAAATTAAAGGAGCTGGAAATCACTTTCCCATGGAAATAACCTGGCAGATGCTGGCTGACTCCTAGAACATTCATGAAACCTCTGTAGACAATGACGCAGTCAAATACCAGTGCCATGAGTTACTAATTCATTTATTCCCAAGGTTCTTTTCATAAATACATTTTCTACAGGAAAATAGATACAACATTCTAGAAATTAATTACCTCATTTATCTGTTCATTAAAACATTCCGTTTTTTATTAAATATATATTGGACTTCGTATGTGATAGGCATTGTGCAGGGCACCAGGGATAAGACATTGAACAAAATGGAAATAGTCTCTGCCCTCATGGACCTTGCAGTCTAATGGAAGAGTCTGCCAATTAAAACGAGGAATTAGAGTGAAGTATCTTAAGTGCTATGACAGGATACTATAGAAATGCCTATGGATGGCATCTGATTCTTTCAGGGTAGGTGTTTATGTGTGTTGAAGAGGGAGTAGGAGAAAGGTTAGAGGAAACAAGAAGACTCTCTAGAGCAAATCTTGTTTAGTGTCATTTCTAAATACAATGAGGATAAAAGGCACTAAAGAGTCACCTGGGTTTTTACTGTTGGTGATGTTTGTTTGTTTATTAATAGAGATGCCAGAGCCCCACACTAGATCTATTGAACCTGAGTTTTGGGAGGGGGAGTTGAGCCCGGTAACATATATTTTTATATATTCTAATTATAAAATATATTTCTTGAGTTTTTAATTATATACCAGGCATTGTGCTATACATTGGTATTACAAAGAAGAACGGCTCAGACCTTATCATCACAATGACTATTGTCTATTTATTGAAAGAGATCTATAAACAGACAAGGAATACAGGGTGGGGTGGGTACATAGTTACTCATAAGCATAGGTCTAATTGTTGCTCTCTGAACGTTAATACCTGCATAAAATAGAACGCTTCTTTTGATCAGTATCTTCTTTGAGTTTCCAAATTGGACTCCATGACTGGACTTTAGACTGAGGTAGATGCGGGCTGTTAGTTTTGATATATTTTGAAGTTGAGGACAATCTATAAGAGACCTCTAGGGACAGAATAATTGAGGCAGTGGGGATAAAACTAAATTCATAAATAGATCCCCTTTTAAGTAGACCCCCTGAATTTCAGACTGAAGAAACACAATATAGTATCTCATGCCTCCAGCACGGCCATACACACTTTTGGCTGCACCAGGGAAAGTCAATTCAATTCACCAGAATTGCATGCTTATTGTGTGGAAGGCAGAGCATGGGGTGCTACAAGACACGTACAGGTCAGACACTGACCTTGGAGGAATTTTTAATTTGGGGGAACAGAGTAATGAATGAGAAATAAACATAGGCACAGGAGTCAGGGCTGTGTAACAGGTTAGTGAGAGCATATGGGCTTTGCACTCAGATAGAACTGGGTCTTCCCAACTTTCTGGTTAGGTGATTTTGAACAAGTTACTTTACATTATAGAGTACAAGCTCCCTTGTCTCTAAAATGGTGATAATGATAGTGCTTACCTCATAGGATAGAATCCCTGGTATATTGTCAGCATTCAATTAATAAATGGCAGTTGCTGATTTTAGTATTGATATTGAAGCCATCTTTAGATTTCAGTGAATGGACAATATTTCTGACCAAAAGACCTGGAACGGATTCCAATAGGTAAAGATTTGATAGGAAAGTATCCCTGATAATAAGAATAGTAAGAAGAAAAATAAAGAGATATCATTATTTAGGACACATTTGGGAAAGAACAAGTAGGACACATCTGGGGTGGGGAGAAAAATGGGCATATGAGTAGAAAGAAAGTGTAGTAGGATACTGAGTTGATTGAGTCCCAATAAAAGAGGACCTTAAATACAATGTTAATAGGCATGGGAGCCATTCTGTAAGCAATGAGCAGGAGGAAAATCATTACCAGATGTGCTACAGGATGCCAACTCTGGTAGAAGCACGAAGGCTGAACTTGAGAGAACAGAAAGTGGAATCTGGGAGACCCATTAGAAGACTGAGTCTTGTGAAAGATTAGGAGACTCTGAAATCATCATGTTCATCATCATCATCATCACCATAATTACAACTAAATTTATCAAGCATTGCCTGTATCAATTAATTTAAACTTGAACACAATCCTATGATATGATGCATTACTTATTTCTAGTTTACTGATGAGACAACTGAGGCATAATAAGGTTCAGCAACTTGCCCAAGATCACAGATGTAGTAAGTGGAAAGACAAGGATATACAGGCAGTCAACTCTAGATCACTCTTGGTCACTGCGTTACACTGAATCTCAGAGGAAAGTAAGGAGAGACATAAAGGGTAGTTTCAAGATGATAGAATCAACATGACTAGGTAACTGAATAGGAAATGGAAACTAGGAAAAAGAGGAAGTCAAAAATAACCCAGACATTTTGAACTGGGGTAACTGGGATTTCAGAGTGCTCTTAAAAATATGAAATTTGGGGCAGTAGTGTTTATTTACTGGCAGGAGGGTTTGAGGAATATGTTGACAGTACCTTCAGGGGAGGCTATGTAGATATAAATACGCAGCATTTGGAAGCATTTTGAAATATGGATCTATGTGTTAGAAGAGAGGGAGGAAGTGAAGAATGGCGGTAGGAAGATGGGGAGAGACAGAGAAATTGATTAGAAATATGGACTACAAACATACCAACCCAAAAACAATCTTGTAGAGATGAAACAATAGACTTTTGGTTCCCAAATCCCTTTTTCTATTAGCCCTCCACATTACCTGGAACACCAGCTTTTAACCAGGTAACTTTATGACTGATCTATCACCTATCTATCTATATATCTATTCATCTATCTATGTTCTATAAAGTATATATTACAATATCACATTTATTAAGTTATGGAAGAAATTGTATAATTTTTTCATGTTTTAGTTGGCTTTCCTGTCACTAAACAAGTAGGCAGCTGTCCAAAATTATTGTCTAATTTTGTACTTTATGGCATAATTTAAAGGCTGGAGACTGAAGAAGGAGCTTCCATAGGACAGAAGGAAGTACATAAAATATTCTCTTTTGTTAGTGGAGTCCCTCATCACCTTCACCAAATAGTACATATGAAGCTTCATAGTGTTGGTCATGTGACCTCTTGATATTTCTCCCCTGCTCCTTTGGGAATTCAAACCCCAAAACAACAAAACAAAAGTGAAATCCCAACTCAGTAGAAAATATTCTTCAGTAGACAGAGGTGCCAAAGAATTGAATGTAAGAAGGCATGGTTTTCAAACTTACACTAAAGTTTTTAACATTCACATTTTTCCACTTACCACTAAAAACCCATTTTGGAACTAGCGTCCTTGAAAACATATACATCCTTTATTATGCTATTCATATATTTAGCATCTACCACTTCTAGATTTAAAAGTTTTACAAATTTAAAGTCTACCATGCAAAGTGGAACTTCTTTGTATTTGTCCTAAAAATTACCTTTTTCAAATTTCCGGTCGTGCCCCATAATGCTGATATATCATGCTCTATCAACAGCTAAACACTTGCTTCGTGGTTTGATCTCAGCTCAGCTTTCCCCTGTTCTAACTAAAGAGTTCTATTCTTTCCAAGCTGTCTCCACACAGCTGGGCTCCCATCCATTTGGTCTTTTAAGTTACTTACTCTCCACTTTCTGTAGCTCTATTTTGTCACGTGCAGTTCAGCTGAACAAGAGCAGGGTTATGTTGTGTTTAGGTTTGAATCCCCATCTGATGATACTCAAATTTGGATGACTTTACTAATATTAAATACAGATGGTATCAGTTGAAAATAACATGTAACAGTTTCCAGATCCCTTGTTGTACTTTGTTGACCCCTTATACTTGCCTGTATCAGGTCTCACTTATCCCTTCACTGATCAATTACAGCTTCTCTTAGAAGTTTCTTTCAGTTTATTCCCATTGAGCTGGCATTTCACAACCCCAGAAAGTCTGGCACCATTTGGGAGACTTTACCAGTTGTTGCTTCTTTTTGATTTTTCACAAAAAGTATAATACGTATTGTCATATTAATAAACAGAAACCTCATTAAATTGGAATCAGGAGGCCAAAACGGGGAGGTCGCACGCCTTATGTCTATAGCAGAACCCAAGAGGAAGAAGAAAGACTCCCTCTTCTTGACTCGCAAGAAGCTCAACCAACGAGAGACTGTCACAACTCAGTCAACAAAAAACCACTACACCTCAAACTCTTTGTTTGCAATAGTCCTCCCAACCTTCTCTTCCCCTCTATGAAAGAGTTTCTCCTCCCTTTCTGCTGAGGGGACTCGCAGGGGGCTTACCATGGTGCAGATCCGGAATTGCAATTCTTTGCTGATTCTGAATAAACCCATTTTTGCTGGAGAAACAACTGGCTGTCTTTGTTTAAGGTCAACAGTACACATTTGTATTGAGCCAATTTCTGTGTGTTATTCTTTACGTTTGATTTCCTATTTTTAAGTAAGATCCTTGTCCATATTAAAGGAGCAAAATATTTTCCTAATATCCATTTCCAAAGGTTTTTAAAAAATAATTTTAAAATGTAGTAAATTATAAATAAATTCTATTAAAAATTACATTTATATTAATTATATTTAAAAATCAAATTAATTAAAAATAAATTAAATTATAAATATAAATTATTTCCCTGTATAGAAGCTGTGCTGTCTTTCTCTCAACAAACGAGGATTTGTAAGCATTTAGGGAGTCTTCTTTTCATTATGCATCCACCAGTAAGACCAGTATGGAAGTAAGATAGCCAATGATTTTGTCATTATTTTATCGAATTACTCTGAATGGAACACTGGCTATCAGAAATTTATTGACCTATTTTATAAATAAAGGAAGCCAGTATTGCAATCAGCTTCTCTAGTTTTCCTTTCTCTCCTAAGCCCACTATTCATACACTGACCATCAAATGGTGCTTCCAATTCCCTGAAGCGTTCTGTCCCTTTAAGTGAGGGCCTAGTTGAGCTTAGGGCAGGCTACTAACAAGGCCTCAGCTACCTGATTGAAAGACGTTTTTAGTATTTATTTTGAGCACCTGTCATGGGATCCTCCTATGTTGATTTGTTGTGTGCTTGGTGCTTACTCTGGTTGGTTGATTTTCCAGTTCTTTTAATTGTTTTTCTCTCTCCCAAAGATGCTTTTTTCATTCCTTCCAACAGGAGATTCTTTGACTTTTCTGGTTATTCAGATAGTTTTGTTTCACTTTCACCAGCCCTTGGTCTGTTTGATCCTCAGAATACTAGATTTATTCTGAATTTCCAACGAGGTACCTTAAATGTTTCCAGGTTTCTTGTGATTTATGTAACTTTGCAGATCTTCCCTTTAATTTTTTTCAAATCCCACATTTTGGCACAGTGTCCTTTCTGGAGTTCAACAGCTAAATGATAGATTTCTTAATTTTTTCCTCTCCTTTTAGAATTGTGCATGTGGTTTTTTGTTTTGGTTTTACACATTTACACTTACCTCCAGCATCAGTTCTTGTTCAAATCTAAGAGTCACCTCCAGATATTTCCTTTTTATTTGAGTTCTAAACACCTGTTGTAGAAGCAATTGTTTATCCTGTCTGGAAATCTTATCATTTCTTATTTTTTCCCTATGTGTGTATTCAGACACTCGATATCTGGCTAACTCTCGTCCTTTAGTATTACTACTTGCCCTTCTTTTATAGATTCTCCGTGTCCCTCCATATTTTAACATCAGGCTTATTATTTTGGAGAGACATAGATAAACATGTATCTATGGCCACATTTTATTACTTAAGTAAGTACTTCCACATATAGTGTTTCCTTTGTACTAAGTTTTTACTCTATTTCTTTTTATACCCTTCCTTCACATACAATGCTTCAGACTTCTCTTACGAACCCTTCTTATAGATTCTGAAGGCTATAAGCATTATACTCTGTTGGTTACCTTTTCTCCTCAACACCACCTAGTTTTAAAAACAGCTATCTCAACCAATGTTTAACAGATGTTGAATATAGTGCAGTGCTTTAAAACATTCTAATGATCTTTTGTCATTGTTTAGCAGTAAATGAATATTCAGGCTTTTTTATTCACTGTTGTGGTATAAGTCCTTTCCAGGAGACAATCATTTCTCTAGCCCTTTCCTGCACTACACCCAGTGCTATTTCTTACTGCTGAAAATGGGAGAGTTGGGGTAAAGAGTGGGAAGGGGGAAAAGGAAGCAGAAACATCTCTCTCATTTCTCCTTTAAAGAAAAGTAATGATTTTCTCCTAGAAGGAAATCAAAGGCTGCATGAAATGTCTGCTCCTTTAAAAAATGTAAGCTGATTTTTTTTTTAATGCCAGGCACTTTTATCCTTGTAGCTTAAAGGCAAAGAATGAATGAAATGTAGAAAATGAAGGACATGTGACAGCATCAAAGAAGCAAAGCAAAGCTGGAGAGTGTGTGTCTTGCTATGTCAGGCCAGGCTGGGCCTTTTTAGGCAGACCATTAAGGCAATCTGGCTGCCAGATGAAGTCTTTATGAAAGGGCAGAAAAGATGTATAAAGTCTTTTTGATGTTTTAGAGGAACCTCTCCTTTATACCTCCCCCTCCCTTTTTTCCCTCATCATCTTGTCCCCACCAGTGCCATCCCACTTGCAAGGCAAACCACAACCCTCTGTAGAAGTGTTTTATGTTTTAAAGCATTTGGATCTTGGCTTGATCTCTGTCATGAGGGATACTGGAGCATTTTTCATTTCTCTGGGAGAAAATGGTGAATTGCTGGGTAGAATGAGTAGAAGCCTCTAGGACATTTTGAGAAGCATTGGTTAATCAGAGTAGAATTAATCAAGTCCTATTTACCTAATCAAGATAAGGATTATTTCTTGAATAGACTTAATTACATCACATTGGCACCATTAGCACATCATGACAAATCCCCTCATTTTATAAAGAGGAAATCGAGCTTCAAGGACTCACAATTAGTCCAATGAAATTATAGGACTGCAATCCATTTCTCACACTCTTGCTTCTTATACCATATAATCTCTCTCTACTCTCAGAAGACCTCAGTTACCATCTCTATTCCTGCCTTTTCTTCCTTGTATTTGACTCCATCCCTCTATCTGGAAAAATTATTTGACTAGCAGGGTTTGCATCATTTGGATATGCCTCTGAGTACACTGAAGCCTAGGGCTTTGAGCATAGCCTGGTCGGCGTAGGACAATGGTCCCGTATCCATGAGAGTATTTCTGATTGGGGTGGGGGGGAGAAGGACAACTTTGGGGGTGGGGGGCTTGTAAGTAATAATGATCATGTTCCCTGTGACAATAAAAGCCACAATGGAGAGTGCATCATGCCCTTACCCTGACCTTTCTGATTTTCATAGTTCTTCTAAATGTCTTCAGCCCTCCTATCTTGTAGATCTACATCAACTCTTTGGCCCATTTAACACTTTTTCCATATTGTACTTGGTACGTTAGTTTAGCTGAATATCCTAGTGAAGTACGGTACAAAAGTGGACTGGCTTAATCGGGAAACCGAAGACCTGCTGGGTTCAAGCCTTAACTGCCAATATCCATCTCTGTAGCTTTGAGCAAATTACAGATGGAAAACCTGGCCCAGAAAGATGAAGTAAAACGAAGAGATCAGATATCAGACCTTTTTTTTTTTTCCGGTGAGGAAGCTCAGCCCTGAGCTAACATCCGATGCCAATCCTCTTTTTTTCTGAGGAAGATTGGCCCTGGGCTAACATCTGTGCCCTTCTTCCTCTACTTTATATGGGACGCCGCCACAGCATGGCTTGACCAGCGGTGCATCGGTGCGCGCCCGGGATCTGAACCTGCAAACCCCGGGCCGCCAAAGCGGAGCACATGCACTTAACCACCAGGCCACCGGGCCTGCCCAGATATCAGTTTTAAAGTGCTTTTCCCTGCTAACTTTCTCTAAGAACCAGAGGGAAAAAAAAAAAAAAACAGCCTTTCCTTCCTTCTTTGACCTGGTCCCTACCTCCTACTCCTCTTTCTCAGTTGCCTCAAAATGTCAGCAGTGCATTTTTCAAAGAGTCAAGGACTCAGCAGAACATGAAAGCTTTGTATTCTTTCTATTCCTTTCCCTCTTGAGAGGAAATCTCTCCCTCCATAGTTATTAGTATGTTGTTACTTTATGAAACTTCCCTCAGACTCATCTGGCGTCCTTCTCTTCCCAGCACAGAGCTTCCTCTCAATACCCCCTCACCCACACCAAAGGTACATCACACCTGGAATTTTTTTCACCTAGTTACAGAAGGCATACCCTTACCTCTGCACACGTCTTTTTATGTAAATCGTCCTAACACATAAAAACAATAGGCTCTTTACAAGTTTGTTGGAGTTTCTTGCTATGTCAAACATGATACCTGCATGTACTTAAATGCCCTCCTTATCCTGAACACTTGTCAGAAGTTCTTTGCCTCATTCAGTGATCCAGCTGGGTTATGAGGAAAAGCAGATGTGGAAAATCCATTGCCTCAATAAAGCTTTCTATCAGCTTCATGTCTTTTTGTGGCAGACTCCCCAGGAACAGTTAACTTTGAGACTATCATAGGAGGCTCAGTTGATGAGAGGTCTAATATGACATCTTATCATATATTTAGGAATGTCTGGCATCTGCTCATTTCCTGAGGCTCCCATGGGAGCCATTTACCTCTTGAGCCTCAGGGCTTCTTCTTCACCCTGAGACCCCTGGGATTTTAGCTGCTTCTCATTGGCAGCTGCCAAAACTCACTCCATCCCCCGATGTTGTCGTCTCCCTCCAGCCTGTTTATGGAGCAAAATATAGTCTCTTTATTGGCTCTCAAGTTTTTGCTGGACCTGATAGATGCACAAAGGCCCCTTTTATTCTAACCTAAGGATATACTACTGTTAACCATCCCTGAGAGATAGGAAATAAGAAAAATAGAAAATGTGATGAGAAATAGAAAATTCACTCAGTCAACACGTATTTATTGAGCTTCTATTACGGTCCAGGCATGAGGAATTCAAAAGTAAATGAGAAATGATCCCTTCCTCCAAGGCGCTCCCAGTCTGACAGACAAAACTCACATATACTCAACAGATACCATAATAGAAAGACGAATAAGAAATGGAGAAGGCACAGCAGGTTGGACAGTCCTGTTATATGTAAAGTTAAAAATATTCTAGAATTATACAGTCTTTGCAGTCTTCATCTCATGACTATTGATTAATCATATATTTTATTCATTAATTCAACAATTATTTCTGAGTGTCTACTACATGCCGGCTTTATTCTAGGTACTGGAGACATGCTAATAAAGAACATCAACTAATTTCCTAGTTTATACTCTAATGGAAGAAACTAATAAGAAACAAGTAAACATAGTTTCAGGTGGTGGTAAGTGCTATGAGGAAAAATTGTATAAAAATTAATGTATGATCAGTGTAGGCCTCTCTGAGGAGGTGACATTACAGTGGAGGCCTGAACGAAGTTAGGCAGAGAGAGTGAGGTGATGCCCTAAGGGAAGAATTTTCCTAGTATGAGAAGGAACAATAGCAAATTTCTAAGGTGAGAATGATGTTGACAGTTTGAGGATCATGAAGAAACCCTGAGTACATACAGCAGAGCCTTTCGACTAGCCATAATAGGAGTATTTACACCATGGAAATTGGCTAACACTATAAATGAGGGGTTTCCTGGTCCGGGTCACATTCAGGAAATATTCTGTCTGGGCTTGGGCTTTGCCACAGATCCAGAGAAAAAGCCTACTTCTTAGACCTCTTAAACCATCTTTGTTCCGGAGAATATCTCCAAGAAAGATGGACAGTCAGAGCCTCAGCTTTGTAACCACAGTGCCTGGAAACTTCTAAAGTTGCTTGGGTCTAGGATAGAGGGAACAAATAGAGAAGGTCCTCACAGGCATTTTGGTAAAGGTTATTAAATTGCCTATATTATTTTGGGGGGAGCTATGACCCCCGTACCCTTTTTTTCAACGCAGAACCCCAGTTTGCCTTCTCTAATTTTTGTCCTATGTGGTTACATCAGATACGGCATGTATAAATGCTAAGTGTAAGAAACATTGGCCCATACAAGAAAGGGGACACAAAGAAGCTGAACAGAGGATGAAATAATTATTTCATAGTTTAAAAATACTGAGAAGGGTTCTGAGGGATAATGTAAATGAGTATTAGGCAATGTGAGATTCAGAAACCAGACACCAGGAAGAGCTCAGGTGCAGTAGGGGAAGCATGCACACACTCACACACACACACACACACACACACACAAACACAAATGCATTAAGAAATCCCTGCTATATAAATCTTCATAAATCTACTAGGTTATCTCCCTACCCCTACCCCAAATCCCTGGACTGTGCAACTGTCACACAAGAGACTGAAACAATTAAATGTGATACTTAATTAAACATCTATACTTCCAGTGAGTGGCAGATTTACCTTCTTTTTCCCCCTTTATATTAGAGGCAGCCCAGAGATAAAACCTTCAAGTTATGAGTAATTATACCCTGCTGAGAAAAGTGATGGAGTGCTACACTCAGGACTTATCAAGCCCTGAAAATGTGGAGTCAACACTTAAGACATTTTTTCTTATTATTATTTTCCCCAACACTAACAGTTTCCCAGCTTGTTCCCAGAGGGAGATAAACAAACAGTATGTACCTGCATTTTAATGGGAATAAACAGAACTGGCTTATTCACTTTTTTACTCCACTGGTTTCATATTCCAAACCAGAGGGCTAGGGTGAAAAGTGCATGTGTCACAGACAGTGGAAAGCTACAAGGAAGGTGATATTTACTGTTATTATGGGTGGAGTTTTGAAATAAATGGGATCATAACATTTTGTAAACAGTACTTAGAGGCTTAGAATACTCTTTCTGATGGGCTAAGAAATGAGGAAGCACCCTCAGATGCCTTCTGAGACTATTGCTAAGTTAGATGCCCTCCTATCTTGGGCACCTTCAGTGGAGAAAAACACAAGAACTAAGAACCACTGGCCTTCCTAGAGGCAGTGTCCATCCTCGCTTCAATATGGGCTACATGGCAACACTGCTTCAGATTGAAACAGGGATGGCTCAGTTTGTGGGGTTATCTCAAATTTATTTTTCTAAGACAGATGATTTCATCTGGGCTCAATCGATACCTAAAACATGGTTCTCAAACTTTAGTCTGCATAAGAATCAGATGTAGTGGCAAACTCCTAGCCTTCATACACAGACACTGTTTTGATGGGTTTGGAATGAGAATCAGGAATCTGCACTTTAATAAGCAAGCACTCTAGGAGATTCTGATGAAGTGGTCCAAGGGGCACACACTGAGAAACACAGTCCACAGATGGAATTTAGGAAGTCTGTGAATGCCCAATATTAAATGATACAGTCATTGTGCGAGTTCTTAGGACTGCACATTTTTCTTGGGATTCCTAAATGGGAAGGTTAAGAAGCTTAGGGAGACAAGATGATTTTGAGCAGCTGGGGATTCCATTCAACTTGTAGACCCCAACCAACCTCATTGCATCCCAGAGTCAACCTGGAAGCTTGGCTTGAGAAATGGAACTGATTTCCTCTGCTAGTCTGATTTCTTGGTTTAGCTACTCTGGTCTGAATCTTGTTTTTTGTGCTATCTCATTGTCCCAACATTCCTGCAACTACAAAATGGCATATTTCAGGGCTTTTAAGGGGCCCCTACGGTCATGTTTTCTGAACTACGAAAGTTTTTAGAAAGAATGGTAAATTTTAAAATTGCCAGATAACATCTCTGGATCCAGTTGAACCATATCCTGACTATTTGGCTCAGGAATCATATTTAAGTCTTGCATAACTTAGATATACATTATTAACTTGATTTGTGGTATCCAGTAAGTTACTTAATATCCACAGGCCTCAGCCTCTTCATCTGTAAAACAGAGACAAAAATATCTGTCTAAATTTCTGAATTTCTGTAAGGAAAAATAAGATAACAGACAGGAACTAACTTTAAAATTGTGTAAAATATTCTATGACAGCAAGGTATTATTTTTGTAACAAAAACATTAGCATGGCCTGTGGCTTGATGATTGTTAAATCCATGAGAACAGATGACATTGTACTGCATATTGATACAATAATTCATGGGCCAAACAAACGTTTTAATGAGACTTGCTGATTGTTCCTATCAGTGGCTTGAGAACTACCTCTTGCTGTGATGGTGACATAGGAACAAACGTGAGTTGGAAGGAAGTGGAACAAGAACAGGTATATGAAGAAATATCAGACATCAGTTCTAAACTCTAGCACTCCATCTACTTTCTTTTAGTCACTTGCCTCTCTGCCCAGCCATCCTCATCACCACTTTGCATTCCATTGTTCCCTAAATTTCTCGAACTTCTCCAGTAAACCTTTCCTTCTTTTGCCTTTTCTCTGAGTCTTTTTCTTTCCCAATTTCACTCTCTTTCCCTTAAGTTCCCAATATGCTGGGAGAAAGGAATTAGAGAATGAATTGGAAAATATGAAGGCATATGAAAATATTATCAATAAGTGACACCCAGAAAGATGGACAGTTAAAGAAGAGAATTAAGTGGATGAGTCAGCGAATAGAGGCAAATGGATAGCATTTGTGCCCCCTACCCAAAACCATTTCTGCTGCAACTTTGGTCATGATTCATGCTGTGCTACTCTTTCCTAGTTTTCAGTGGTTTTTCTTATGAAGCAATTAAGATATCGGAAGAGAGGACTGCTAAGAAACTTTTCACCTCTGAAAGTCTGGTTGATGAACAGGGAGATGTTCAAGCCAGAGACTAAATCTCCAGTCTCATTTCCTTTACCTGGTAAATGTAATTGGATTACACGGGTATCAGAGGTGCTTCCACTACCATTTAATTAGATAACTTTTGTAGTGATAAGCCAACCACCGCACTGTGACGGAACAAACTCATGGTAGATGATTAGTTTCTTGTGCAATTAGAAAAAAGGATGAGGGTGATGTTAATATTCTTTATTTTTATAATGCTTTAGTGTTTACAAAGCACTTTCACACCCGTGAACTCACCAAGTCCTCACTAAAATCATGTCTTGAGCTACAGGCAGTGTTTCCACATTTACAAATGAGAGTGCTGAGCTTGCAATCGTTTGATTTGTTCAAGGTTGACCGGGAACTAGAAGGCAGTCTTCCATCTCCCATCAAAAAAGGTGAATTGATTCTTGATTGTCTCAATTTCTCCTCTGTTGTTCAGGTAACTGGAGGATTTGAACTCAGGCAATCTCTTCCTCAAAGTCTCCATACCTACGGAGTTATTTGTCACAACAGACATGACCCATAAGGCTTGGAATCATTAATTCCCAGTAGAGAAGGAGCTCATTAGACCATTTGTTTTGGAAAAGCAGGGAATCATTTGTCTTGTAATGTGGT
Organism: Ceratotherium simum simum; assembly: GCF_057802395.1. Taxonomy (NCBI): domain Eukaryota; kingdom Metazoa; phylum Chordata; class Mammalia; order Perissodactyla; family Rhinocerotidae; genus Ceratotherium; species Ceratotherium simum. Next base: position 18,348,753 of record NC_141914.1, read on the forward strand.
GATTTCTCAGGTTGAAATGAAATTCTCCTCATCTGAAAGCCTATATGTACCTTGCAAAAAGAGGTACATTGCCAGCCAGATACTTGTGCTAGACAAAGCTGATCCCATTTTGCAGCAATATACTTCATTTTGGGATTGGAACAACCCTGAATTCGTATTAAAAACAGAAGCTGGAGAAGACTCTAAAGCCTGCCCAACAGAATGTAGGAAAATACACCTAAATCTTTCCACCCTTTGGCCCACTCCATCCAACTAAATAAAACATTAAAGTGAAATGAAGAGTCCAAAACCATGAAAGCAAAACACTAAAACCCTGGCTAAAACAACAAAATAATAACTGCAATACTCTTTGGGGATTGAATTAAATGCTATAGTACCACCACCTCCACTCTCTTATCTTTGCTGACCCCAGTTCAGCCCAACATCCACTCTTACTGGTACAGTGTTTCCTTTTCTGCTGAATTTCAGACAGAAAGCTGAAAACCTTTTCCAGCTACACTCAACTTGCAATTGGAACTGCCCATTCCTAAAGCTTACCAGTTAAAGCAAGCCCTCTCCCACAGGAGAGAAAGAAGTCAGCATGAAAAATGCATCACACTAGGAAGAAGGAGGGAAGTGAGAGAGGTAAGGGGTGAGAAGTGATGATAGTGGTCAGAAAATGGATATATGATCTTTCTGCCTGCACCAGGGTATACTGAGCCGAAGATGGCCAAATGCATGTGGCCACCACGTGAGATAGACCCTAGAGAGAAATGCAGAGAGCTGGCAAGGAACAACGTCGGCAGTAGAAGAGAGATGCAGAGGAAAGCCATTTTCTTTTTCAACGTCTCCTATGGATCTCAAGCACCAGATTCCCAAGGAATCAAACTGCAGTGCTGATGTGGGTCATTCTTAAATGAACACCCCTGCCCCATCCCTCAACCCTGCCTTATGCTCAACTAAATCATTGTTTAAGGTTCAAGCTTGGTACAATATAAAAAGGGGCTTAAAAAGAATATCAGAAACAATCAAAGTTCTTGGCATTAAAGTAGATTTGGGGGAAGATACACCTGTCTCTGGTCCTCAGTCCTGTTACTCTAAGAGTCATTCCTCACTCTTCCCCTTCTCTTGAGTCCCTGTGGAGCTGTCTAGTACACACTGCATTTCCCAGGCTCCCCTGTCAAGCTGAGTTCATTCATTCAGTGAGAAACACTGGCAGAAAATTAGAGGATGGGGGCATGGGACAAGCCAGAGTATTTCTCTCCCTTTGTCTCTGCCTTGGTCACTTTCTTTGCAGTGGCAATGTCTCTTCCAGAGATCAATCCCTTGGATCTGATAACCCTAATCCCTCCCATTGTCTCTCAAATTGATGCTAATCTCTGGATTGCCTCATTGCCCTCTGATTGGCTTCTCCCAATTCCACCATCTGTGTAACAAAATTTTTAAATTTTAATTTCCTTTATTTAAATACTTTGAGTGATTTACATTTCTCTGGTTGTGCCTTCACTAATTCAACCATCTTTTTTACAGGCTTTCTGTTATTAAAATCTATTTTAATATTTCTGATTAAATCATTTTTTCATATTAGTATTAATTAATACAACACAAATAGAATTAAATTAAGTAGCCATTATATACAATCCACCTAAATCTCTATATAGTTTTGCTAAATTTCTCCTAAACTGGTGTGACAATAAATCAACATCAGTATATAATCTACTACAATCCTATTGTCTTGAGCATGAATAAGGAGCAAAGTAAATTAACAGAAAGAAAGTTGAACTAGTACACCATATAATAATACTTACTCATTTTTGGTAAAGATGGAAGCCCAAAAATAAAAGTATGGATTTTTAAAAATCTATTCCAGGAGAAAGGCTTTTTAGAAAACAAAAATGAGACGACTTTTCAAAGAAAGATTTCTCTATAAAGCAGTGTTTCTCAAAGTATTGTTCATAGACCAATTATATCAGAATCACTCAGGCAGCTTGTTAACAATGTTAGATTGTTCCTGGTCCCTTCCTAGATCTACTGAACTAGAATCTTTGGTGGCTGGGATCCAGGAATCTCATTTTAAAAACAAACACACTAGTGATTTTTATGTGCATTAAATTTTGAGAGCCGTTGCTCTAGAAAGGAAAATAGAATGCTATTGGTGATTAGAAATGATCGAGCCAGTAATAATTTGATAGTTGGAGCAAAGCTCATATTTCAGAAATGTAAAGGCTCTTTTTTTTTGGCATAATAGACGTAGCCTTAATGGTCACTGACTTTCCCAGGACTGCTGGTGACTTTCAGCTAAATTTTGATATGATTTTAACTGACTACTAGTAAGTACTCAAGGGGACAAAGTTTGCTCCTTAGTGTGGATCCTTAGGCTCTATCTTATTATAGCAACTAGAATAATTCCTGGATCTAGTAATTCCTTTGTAAATATTTGATTATGATATTGTCTTATTCATCTCCTTATCCACAGAACCTAATACAACGTGCAACTATCAATAAGTATTTGTTGACATGAATTAAATGGACAACAATCCGCTAAACCAATTCATTTCATGCAAATTTACCAGTGGGCAGATGGAAACATTTGAGTCCTGTCTTAAGTAAATCATAATTAATATTGGTATTGATTTTATTTCTCCCCAATGTACTACATAAGTCATCATGTTCATTTTCAGGGACTTGTATTTCAGCTATTGTTGCCAGGATAAAATTTTGATTTTCTATGAAAATTGTATGGGGGTGGGGGGGATTTAGGAAAAAAAATAGCAGAAATTTTTCCCTTTTATTAACCTGGTTTATCCTGTGTAGTCAAAACACAAAGCCAGTGCCCGCCCTGGGGAAAATTTTAAAGAGTGAAGTATATCTTTCTTCTATAATCTCACTTTCCTCTCCTGTCTTTCATTCTTTCTTTCCAGCAGTCTTCTCCTTTTGGATCACCCTCTCTCCAGGCACTCTCTCAGTCAAAATCCTACCCCCTTCTTAGGCTTCCACATCCTTTCTGGCCATATCTCTGTTAATGCTGATTAACTCCTGCAAGCCTTCCATTGCCTGGGTTTCTCATTGCCCTTGTCTCTCATTCTGTTACTCTCTTCACCTGGGGGCCAAGCTGTCTGCACCTCCTAAAAGGTTCATTAAATTAAGGGGAAACTAGAGGCCATTCAAAATCTCTTTCAAATAACAAGTGCTTTTTAGCAGCAGTCTCTGATAAAATAGGGTCCTCTGGCCCGACGTAAACCCAAAGTAACTCTCCCTCTGACACGCACACACACACACACACACACACACACACACACACACTGACACACAAACACACATACACTCTATACGGGTTCCATTCCCCACCCCCTGCTGCTACTCTGTTTGTCCTTTCCATTCTGGAAAGACCAGGATGGGTTTAGGAATGACACAAAATGACTGCATGAATGCAGACTCTAGGTGTGGAATTTATAACTTTGTCCTTGTCACTCCTCCTCCCAAATGTCTCACCTCCAATATTCACATACAGTGAACTGCTTCAAGGTACAGACAACATCACTGTTTTTAACTACAGTGCCAGGCAATCATGGTTTACAAGCTAGTATGAAGTATACAAACTCACCTTACTCAGCTAGATCGGATAAGTTACAACTCTACAGACTCAGCGTATTAAGTTAAAGATTGCTTAAAGTACTGCGCCAACTCTTCAAAGCCTTCCCTATTTCACTTTCTAGGCAGAGCAACAGATCTTGTAACCTAATCATTTGGATTATTCCCCTTTCCTCTCCGTACAATATTAATTCCTCTAGTCCAATATTAAGCCATCTACCCCGGATTATTCTTTTTTTTTTTTTTTAATTTTTATTTATTTATTTTTTTCCCCCAAAGCCCCAGTAGATAGTTGTATGTCATAGTTGCACATCCTTCTAGTTGCTGTATGTGGGACTTGGCCTCAGCATGGCGGGAGAAGCGCTGGGTCTGTGCACGCCCGGGATCCGAACCCGGGCCGCCAGCATCAGAGCGCACGCACTTAACCGCTAAGCCACGGGGCTGGCCCAACCCCGGATTATTCTTAATAATGAGAACCTCTGGTTCTTCAGAAGAACACTGGGAAACTCAGAGTCGGGGGAACCATACTTTCATTCTGCAGATGTTTTCTGGGCATCTACTGAACACTAGTACAAGACCCAGTCCTTGTTCCCAAGGAGATGCAGTCCAATGGACTGACACGTGTATGGCCAGCTTTATTATAACATGATGCACGCTATTGTTTTAATATCTAGAGATGGATAAATGGATAGATGTATCTATCTATCTATCTATCTATCTATTTATTGGTGGATCTATCTATCATCTGCCTAGAAAGTAATTAATTCTTCCTAGAGAAGTGCAGGAAGATGGCATTTAAGCTGGGACATGAAGAATAAATTGAATTTCACCAGTCAGAGGAGGGGAGACGTTACTTCACAAGAAAGAACAGTGTGAGCAATGGCACGGAGATACAGACAAAAATGACTTATTCAGGTCAGCAGGAGCCATCTGGTGTGGGTGAAGTGCAAGATAGGAATAAAAGAATGAGGAAAGATGATGTTGAAAGGTAAGGGTGGAGAATAAAATGTTAAAAAAAATGTGTGAACTTTCTTGGCTAGCATTTCAGGGAGATCAGATAGAAAGTTGTCACTATTCACAATGAGATATGATGATCATGGCTGTAGGGCTCAAAAGGAAAAAATAGATTTGATGTTCCTTTGGGAGGTAGAATCTCCAGAAGTTGGTGACTAATGTATTGTGTAGATTAAAGGAGAAGAATGAGAATTTCAAAGCGTCTCCACAATTTTGAGTTTTTGTGACTGAATGAAAGAGTTTATTATTAACTGAGATTGAGTACTCTAGCCAAAAAGAAGATTTATGGGTAGGGGTGATGTTTAGGTGTGCAATTTTGAGAAGGAAATTTAGAGAAGTTTCCACAAGGAAGTTAGAAATCCTGGCGGAAATTTCTACCAGAAAGTCAACGCTCACTATAAAAATTAATGTTGAGTTGTATGCTAGTGAATCATCAGTATTTTTCCAGGGTTAAAGCTACAGGAAGTCTGGAGCTGAGTGGGAAGAAGACAAAGCAGGAAAGTCTGGGCAACATCTACTTTTACGAGATGGTTAATTTGCTTTTAAAAACTTAAAACTCAGTTCAGTCGTCACTTCTTTCAAGATGCCTTCCCCGATGCTCAAACCCACCAGTTACTTGTGCTTTCTCTCTGCCTCTAATCATATCCCATTTGCACTAGCATTACACTTAACTCGCTATATTATGTCAATTCATTTGCATTTGTTTTATCCCCATTGACATAAAGTTTCCTTAAAACTGGGACTGTGTCTTCACAATTTTGTAGTCCCAGAACATACCACAGTTCTTAGCACAGAGAAGAAGCCTAATACACGTCTACTAGAATAAATGAATGAAGTAATGAGTGAACGAATGAATAAATAGAATGAAGAATAGTGAGACAGAGAATTATCAGAAAGATAGGTTGAAGGCAAGTCAAAGTTTCAAGAAGGCTAACTGTGAAATGCTGTAGAGCAATCAAGTAGAAGCCGATCAGAAGGACCCAATTAGATTAGGCAAATAATGCTTCGCCGGACTTTTTTTTATAAAAATTATTTCAGGGAGCAGAGATCAGAATCCAGTTCTTTGATGAATTTATGGAAGAGAGGAGGTGGTTCCAGCAACCATTGACTATATTCAGAGAAAAGTAGATGGTTAAGGGAAAGTAAGAGTATAGATGTTGATGTTGGGTGACAGGGATTATATTTTTGGAAGGGAGAGGCTTGGCAAATGATAAAGATTTGCATGTGAGGGAAATGGAAAGGGTGTGTATAAGGAAGCAGGAGTGAGGGATATGGTAATAGAATAATCAAGAATGGGGAGAAAGACACCTTATATTTTAACTGTTGTTCATAGTCTCACTTTCCATCTCTCTCTCTCTCCCTCTCCCTCCCTCTCTCTCTCTCTCTCTCTCTCTCACACACACACACACACACACACACACACAGAGCTAAATGCATAGCGGGTATTTTCTAACCACTTGTTGATCAACTAACGAGAGGTTGAACAGTTAACAAATGCCAAGCAGGAGAGAGGGCACCATTTTCTATTGAAACTCTGACATTTTGGAAAGCTTCAACCACACTATTGGGAGAAGGGGAATACACTCATTTATTGGGACTTTAGTAAGGAATATTGTCAAAACTATTTCTGGCAAGCTATAAGAGGGGGCTTTTTGCCACATGCTCAAGTTGAGGACAGCATCATTTGGGTATTGTTCCCCTAAGTATAGAAATGTGGAAAGTGCCATTCCCAATTAAGAATCTGATGCATCATATCTGGTTTCCTAATGACAGCGGATTTTTCAGAGGAGGGTAATTGTGACATTCTCATCTACTGTGCAATTCGGTTTATTGAAGACAAAGTCCAGCTTTCTGGCCTTGCTTCTGTCCAGCTGCAAGACAATCAGCTCACGACACCAAACAGGAGACACAGCCCCAGTGGCTTCAAATGTTATTCGTAATGACATCACCCAGTCTCCTTTAAAATCCTGCCAGAAGACTTGATTCCCTGTCCTTCTGCAGCAGTGAATTCAACAGGTTAAAGCTGCATCTTGTGAAAAGTGTCCATTTGTTCTAAATTTACCACCCACTAACGCCATGGAGTGACCCTTTGTCCTCCTATGAAGCAACCGAGGAAAAGCAAGAAAATCAGCAGCACAGCTCAGAAAAGCCTGGTGCTGCAGTGTTTTCCCTTTTCTTGTTCCTCTTCTATTTGTAGGTAAATAAGCATCCAAACTCTTGTCTGCAAAATTCAGTCCAAGCTCCCACCACCTTGTCAAACTCTTCAAGGGAAACATTATTGCCTTAATTGCTTAAACCCAATTTGCATAATATGGAGTTCTGACAGCCACAAAAACAGGAATGCAAAAAAGAGATTAACAAGTGAGGTGCACGCTCAGCCAAGCCTGTGCAGTTTGGAAACGAGAGCAGAGAAGAATTCATCGGATGGGTGGGTTCGCTGTTTCATCCGCTTTCTGTCCCTCCCCCCTGTGCCTCCTCCTCTCCATCCCACCTTCAGGTTTGTTTGTTTTTCATTTGCATGCATTGGCTCCTAGCATGTGCCTAGACTGTTAATTGCCATTCCCAGCAGAGCCTCCTTCAGGCCCCCGTAATGTTCAGGCGGCACCAGTCAGTACAGATTTAAAAACAGCCTTGCCTCTTTACACCAGGCTCATCCAAACATTCAAAATGTTAACGCTCCTCGGGAAGGCAGGGACTGGATCTTCCTCATCTTGGTGCTTTAGTGTCTTTTCATAAAACTAAATTGATTTTTCTTTGGCAGAGTCATGGACAGTCAACTCCTCTCTGTGATTCCCATCAGGACCTTCCTCTGCATGGCTACCAGAATGTCCCCAGCCCCCAGGGCAGAAGTCTGTCTGTGCCATTCTCTTCTTGGAGCACTTCCTGTTGCCTACAGGTTAACAGACCCCATAAAATGGCTTCTAATCTAGATCCAGTCACCCCACATTACTATTATAAAGAGAAAATGTTCCATTTACTGAGGCATTTGCCCAGGAAATACAGAAACTGAATGCTATTTCACTGCAACTCATCTAACCAGCTGAAGCTGCTAAAGTACCATGAACTTTGAGGGGCTCCTTTCCCCCAATCTCCTTACCCTTAGCAGACCAAACTGAAGATCGAAGTGGGACTTATTTTAATGATGGTGATTGTGGAGAGACCAATGGACTCAGTCTGTCCTATCCAGGGTGCTAGCTTTTCATGTTGAGCATAAACACCATGAATTCCTACCTTCCCCACTTAGAAATCCCTACTATTTCCCCTGCAGTAACTATTCAGTAAATTTCTTCACTAGTGTTGTCTGGCAAGTTAATAAACTCACCACCTCCCCTGAGGTCTTTGATTTATTCTCTGACACTTGAAATTCTGTGTTTGCCCTAGCCTCCATCTCTTTATTACACATCACTTCAGCTAAGATGACCCCGGTCCCACCCATCCACATCCTTTCCCTGGCTTATTCCTACCCACAGTGAATATTAATTCCAGCAACTCCTGCTCCAGAAAGCGTTTCTTACTCCCAAATAAACCCCCCTTGGATGCTGCTACTTCTGCCTTCTGCCCTGGAAGTCTCCATCTCTTTGCAAGTCAAACATCCAAGCCCCAATCATTGTACACAGCACCGCTGAAGTTACTCGAGGAGGAGAAATAGAGATGAGTTCTTTGTTGCTGAAGTATACCAACACAATTGATTTTTGTATATTGATTTTGTATCCAACCACTTTCCTAAACTGTTTTATAGTTCTAATAGTGTATAAATCCTCTTGTTTTATGTAGACAATCATATTTTCTACAAATAACAAGAGCTTTGTTTCTTGCTTTTCAATCTTCATGCGTTTTATGCTCTTTCTTGTCTTGCTGTACTGGCTATGAAGCTTTCAGTGTGACGTTGTGATATCAAGCATCTTCATCTTATTACTGATTTTCAAGGCAATACTTAATATCTCCATTAAGTATTTGGCTATATTTTTAGTAGATTTCCTTTATGAGGTAAAAAGTTCCTTTTAATTCTAATTTACAAAAATTTTATTATGATGTATATAAAAGTTTATCAAATGCTTTTTCATAATTATTTTTTACATAAATTTGTTGTTAGTGCCATCGAGTCAATTCCAACTCCTAGTGACTCTGTACAGCAGAGCGGAACCCTGCCTGGTCTTTTTGTGTCATCGTTTCACCTTCCAATGCTGTATCAGACAATGCTCTGCTGCTATTCATAAGGTTTTCATGGCCAAGTTTTCTTTTTTTTCAGAAGTGGGCGGCCAGGTCATTCTTCCTAGTCTGTCTTAGTCTGTAAGCTCCACTGAAACCTGTCCACCATGGATGACTCTGGTAGTATTTGAAATCCTGCTGGCATGGCTTTCAGCATCACAGCAACACACAGCCACCACAGTATGACAACCGACAGATGTGTGGTGTGGTTCCCTGACCAGGAAACGAACTTGGGTCATGGGGGTGAGAGTGCTGAATCTTAACCACTAGACCCATCAGGGCTGGCTTTCACATAAATACCCTCCTCAAATTCTACTCTAGTTTTAGAAGTATGTGTACTTTTATATGTTTTTTTCCCCCATACATACAGTTTTCCAAAATTTTTTTGTATATGTGTGATTGTTTAAGTCATTAAGGTTCAAACTGAGGTGTCTTTTGCACACACTGTGGTTTCAATGTGTGTAAATGTTCATATGTGTGGGGGGGGCGGTGTTTTGATTTTGGAGAACTAAGAGTTCAGGTAGCCTCCAAAGAAAAGCAAACGGTGATCAAAGAGCTGGTATTTAGCCCTAAGTGTAGAGTCCCAAATTGAACAGGTAGATCTTGGGACTTCATCTTTTTGACTGTTCACCTAACAGGAAACTGTTTAGAAATAAATAATATGTGTTTGACTTCAGTGTCTCATGTTTTATTTGTGATGGTGATGATGATGATGATTTGGAAACACAAATACACGGTATAGTCCAGTAGTAGAGAAAACTTCTAATAGTGAATGACTGAATGAAAAGTCGTAGACAGATGACCAAAAGCAATAACCAAGACTGTATTAAGCTAGATTGACTTTACACTCTGCCAACTCAGAAATATGGGAAAGCCAAGGGCTTTTAGGGTATTTAAAATAAATACTGAGTATCTAAAAAAAGGATAAGGTGGGCTGATTCATTATTCACAGCTCAAATATGGTAGTGGGCAGCAATGTGTTGACTTTATGTGCATATGATGAAGTTCTTATCAGATGTTCCAAATTTAGGCCCTGGATTTAAAAGAACTCGTCAATCTGGCAAAATAATGACAAGTAATTTGGGATCAGAATTTATCTTGAAGAAAGGAAGAGTGATACAGAATTTATCTTGTATCACTTATTGTTTAATAAGGACTCTGTTGTCTACTAGCCCATATTTTCAGACACAAACAAAACATGAGGGATGAGCAGGAGAGATATCATAGCAGGAGGCCTTGGTTTTATGGGTTGAAGCTTGTGTCAGTATTCTGATTGTGCTTCCTCACATGTAATAGAAGCGAGAAGCCCAGTTACAATTGGATTCTGATTGCGATAAACACTATGAAAAGGATGCTAAGGAAGGAGGCTTTTACCCAAGTCAGTGACACAGGATTTTATTGCTTGACACAGTTTGTTGAGCAGCCATGAGGCAATTCACAGTCTAGTACTTCTGAAAAATAATGAACCATGTGTGCTGTGATATCAAATAAATGGAAGTTGGAATTGAGTGAATGCTTATGATCAGCCAACTGGAAAGATGTACAAAGTTCAGTTCTAGGTGCAAAAAGATTCAGGAGTGATGAGAAAGTTACCCTCTGAGCAAAGTTTAAAGATGCTAAAGGTGATGCTTTTCTTTCCATTTATGGCAATACCATAATATTTCCTGATAAAGATCAGAATAAAAGGAAAAGCCAGTTTTAAACAACACAGAGAGGGAAGTAATTGAGAAACTAATCCACATAGACTGACATTCTTCTGAGCATTTTCACTATGCAGTTTCACTTTTACTATTTACCCTATTAAGGCAGAGATTTAATTTAGAGAAATTTGTTTAGAGCAAAGTAAAACTTCAAAGAAACTACAGAAGGAAAATTAACTTCAAAGATATCCTTCTGAGTTGATTAGATACTACAAATGTTTATTTAAACATTTAATGACCATCTAACTAATGTTTAAAGCTTATAAAAATCAAGGAAACAGATTTTGGAGTTGCAAGTTTATGTAAGTGCTAATTCCTTGTAGCATTCTTCCCTTCTCATCAGCCGGGTGAGTGAAACCCTACGTACACATACACGGGAGCAGCAGGATGCATGGAACCTGACTTATTTGTCTCTTTAAGCACCAAGTTCTGCTGGTTTCCTGCACTAATGGCCTAACCTATGTGAAAATGTAAAGATTTTAAGTCTCATCAGTAAGTGAGAAGTTCCAGTAATAAGAAAATTTTCAGTGGATCATTTTATAATTTGTTTATTTTTAAACTATATTCAAAGATTCTGAAGCTTCACTGTTTGCTACCAATTCTCCTTTTAGAAGAATTGTGGGACATGTATTTTAAAGCATAGAGATTTCATACTAAAAAAAGACAATGTTAAAATTATTGACAGATCACGGGCTATAGATTTTAAATGTATGATTTCATCCCTAACCTTTTAATGGAATTTAATGACAAATTATGATTCAAAATAAAGTTGTTTGCTTTCTAAAAAGGAAAATATACTGTCACAAAAAGAAAAAAAATAAAGCAACAAACCCCCCAGTAAATAATTGCTAAGGGGTTCCTATGGTCAACTATGAGATTTTCTCCAACATCCATTCTCCCTTTCTTCTATAATTGAGTTATAGCTCGTCCCTGGTCACTCAAGGAAGACTCTATTCCCCAGTCTTTCTTACAGTTGGGTGCAACCATGAAAGCAAATTCTGGTTAATGCAATGTGAGTGAAGGTGATATGTGCCACTTCCAAGTTTGCACTTTAAATTATTGAGCATCCACTGCCTTGGCACCTTTCCAGGAGCCTGCTGCTGTAAGAAGGTGAGAAGGGGAAAAAATTGCCTGGATAGGAAATATGAAGGCCACTTATTGAAGATGCAAAACACCCTCATCAAGACTATCTACTCCTGAGCTGTTACCTGAGAGTGAAATGACCTTCTATTGCATTTCTGCCACTGTTTTTTCAATTGGTTTTGGGCTTTTTCTTTTCCTGATATATTTGTTACAGACTCAGCCTGAACTCTCATTCAGCTGCCAAGCAATCAGAGAGCTGAGTTTAATTAGAGAAAACTCCTTGAGTTGACTTTGAGAGAGATGATGGGCATGAATTGTCCAGGTACAGTCCACATACCAACTATGTGCCGTGGTACAGCAATCAGGATAACCCATGGTAAGTGGGGATAACTGAGTTGGTTAAAACAAAAGGGGTTCGCTAAGAAAGTGATAAGTAGCAACCAAGATGTCTTTCAGTAGGTGAATGGATAAATAAACTGGAGTACACCCAGACAATGGAATATTATTCAGCACTAAAAAGAAATGAGCTATCAAGTATGAAAAAGCATGGAGGAATCTTAAATGAATATTACTAAGTGAAAGAAGCCAATCTGAAAAGGCTACACACTGTATAACTCCAACTATATAAGATTCTGGAAAAGGCAAAACTATGGAGACAGTAAAAGGATCAATGGATGCCAGGGTTAGCAGAAGAGATTGAATAGGTAGAGCACAGAGGATTTTTAAGGCAGTGAAAATACTCTGTATGATACTATAATAATGGATACATGTCGTTATGCATTTGTCTAAACCCATAGGATGTACAACACCAAAAGTGAACCCAAAGGTAAACTATGGACTTTTGGGTGATTATGATGTGTCAGTGTAGATTCATCAACTGTAACAAATGTACCACTCTCGTGGGTGATGTTGATAATGGGCAAAGCCAGGCATGTGTAGTGGCTGGAGGTATTTGAGAAATCTCTGTACCTTCCTCTCAATTTTGCTGTGAACCTAAAACTTCTCTAAAAAAAAGTCTTAAAAAGCTCCAATGTTCATTTAAATTGGGTGACTTTTATGTAAATTATACCTCAACAAAGCTGATTAAAAATACAAATGGAAAAGGAAGAAAATGGCGAATAACAAGTCTCAAATGATTAAAGAATGCCGGTCATTCAGCATTGCAGACAGTCCAAGAGGTCATGTGGTCTATTTCTCTTCTCTATACAGAAATATATCTTATGAAATTTGGAATAAGTAGCCATGCAACAGCTTCTTGTACAGGAAACTCACTACTTCACAAAGGTGTTCATCTCTTTTTACATAGATCAAACATTAGAAAATTCTTCCTTAGACGGATCTGAAATCCACCAATCCTTAGTCTCCAAAAAGTGGTTCAAGTTTTATCCTTGCAAGTGAAAAAAAAATAAGTTTAATCCTTCTACTATGTAACATCCCTTTAAATCTTAGTTTTTCATGTCTCGCTTTACAGATTTTTTTTTTTTAATTTATTTTTTTGTGAGGAAGATCAGCCCTGAGCTAACATCCATGCTAATCCTCCTCTTTTTGCCGAGGAAGACCGGCCCTGAGCCAACATCTGTTGCCAATCCTCCTCCTCCGTTTTTTTTTTCCCCCCAAAGCCCCCATAGATAGTTGTACGTCATAGTTGCATGTCCTTCTAGTTGCTGTATGTGGGACGCGGCCTCAGCATGGCCGGAGAAGCAGTGCGTCTGTGCGCGCCCGGGACCCGAACCCGGGCCACCAGCAGCGGAGCGTGCGCACCCAACCGCCAAGCCACGGGGCCGGCCCTCATGTCTCGCTTTAGCCTCTTTATTTTCAAATAAACTTCCTCAGAGTTTTTAACTTGTCCCTTACCTCCCATGACTTCCAGGCCCATTGCCATCTGGATCACTCTGTAATAGATCTTCTTCAGTTTGTTGACATTCTTTAAATGTGCGCAGAATTGAATGTGCTACTCTAGGTACGCTCTGATGAGGACAGAGAAGAAAAGTGACATTCACTGTCTTTGTTCTGGGCACTGTACATCTTGTAATAGAGCATAGGATCAAATTAGTTTTTCAAGCTTTTTGGTTTTTTTCTGGTGTCCCTGCTTTATTACCTAAAACCAATTACTCTTACCTCTTGTTTGAGATGGGCATGAGAGAATCTAGAAGCAGAGAAACAGAAAAAAAGATTTCTGTAATAATCTAATGCATGAGGTGAAGAGGAAGGGAGAGATACAAGAAACTATTTAGGAATAAATCAGTAGGCATAGTAATGAATTGGATGTGAATAGTAAAAACAAAAGCGACTTCACTGAAATAACTGAGTTTCAAAGAGGAGATTTAGGAAGGAGTGGTGGGAGGAGGTATTAGGAAGAGGTCGAGATTCAGTTCTGTTGAAATGTTCACAGCTAGTTTCTGCTTTACTTGGTGGGGAAAGGAGAGAAATAAACTACTTTGGAAATAGATCATGTTCAGATGCAAAACGGGACAGGGAGAGGAATGCTTGTTCTTATGTACTGTTCAGAACCATGATGGGAAAAGAACAGATGGCTTGGTGGTTAAGATAAGCACTTAAAGTGAGGCTGTTCTTATCCTAAGCTTATTCCAAACACCCAAGTTTCTTGAATCTGCATATGACATTGGAAATATCACAATCAGGAAGCTTTCAAATGAGATTTCTGGCACTTTCTGAGGCAGTTGTATTTTCCTAAGACTGTTTTAATTAAGACTCAGGAGATTAATTCTCACTGCTGGTGGCTGTTGTGGTATGAGCCCGCACCTTCACCAAACAGATAAATTCATGCAGGTAGTTGAGCCAAAACACTTTAATATCAAGTCCTAAGTATTTATGGTTGTTTTCATCACCAAGCCAGTAGAGCTCAAGGAATCGTGCTTGAAAAAAAAGCAAGAACTAACCCTCTACAAAGTAAAGAATCTAAAGAAAGCATTTATATTACAGAAGACTGACTGGTAGCATATAATACAATATATCTGGCCTCAATTCCAGCTCTTCTAACAATGGATGACTTTAGGCAAGTTATTTAGTCTTCTGAGCTCTAGTTTTATGATTTCTTCATAAATGCTTGCATTCTTGCACCCATGACTTCCAAATTAATTAAGTGCCTACTATGTTGTGCACAGATATTAAGACGTAGTCTCTGCTCCAAGGAGTTTACAGTCTAGTGGGAAGAAAATATTGGATTACAGTATCCTGTTCACTTGTTTTAAAGTGCTGCCATGTGCCAAGTGCTGTACTAACATTTTACATAGTACTTGCTTATTTATTTTGCACAAAAGCTCTATGAAGATATTAGTATCTTCAATTACAAATGAGAAAATTAGGGATTAGAAAGTTTAAGTAATTTGCCCAGATTAATGTTTGAAATCAGTTATTTCTAATCCTGGTGCTTTTGTTCCCAACGTCTGTACCACGCTACTTATATCTGCCTAAGTGCTGGGGTGCGGGATGAGAGGGGACCGTGGGAAAGCCTCAGGGGCTCCCACCCGAGGCCATAGCCTAGGGAGTAGTAATATTCAGTTCATAGGGTTTGGGAGAGGCTCTTATTCACATAGGTCAGGTGAAAGGATATCACACCTGAAAACTGGGTGCAGAGCATGTCTAGTCTTCAACTCTTTCAGGATTTGAAGATACTACGGAGCAATCAGACAATGCAAGAAAGAATAGGGGATGTGCATCATGTGGTCCTGGTACCCAGGAATGGGAGGTAAGTGTGGGGAGTTGGGGAGGGGAGGAAGAAGAAGAGTGGGAATGCTTCCTTCCACGTAGTCACCTTCCAAGAGCAGTAGGGTCTATTAGATGTTGGAAAAAGCAGACTTACAGAGGGAATTTAGGAGAAAGAAGATGCAAACCAATGGTATAATCAATCCCAGAAGGAAATAATACGGATCAAATGTCAACATACTACCTATGGAGTGCAATAGATCATAAAAGGCTTTACCTGATGAGCTCTGTTTTAGAAGGTACAGAAACAGTGGGTTTCTCCTGGTTGTTAACAGAATACACACACAATTTTGTTGGTTAACTTAAACTGCTCCTTGCCACCACTGCATCTCCTTTATCCCACCACCACCTTCCACCTGCCAACAGCTTTGACATAGATTTGCCAAATTCACTTCCCAATGGCACAGCACTAAGGTCTTCTCTGTGCGCAGCAATACTGCATAGAGTTCACTGATAACCTCCCACGACCAGGTGCTTCTCTCCTAAATGGGCTGGATCTCTCGCTTTTCTCCTTTCATTTTTAATATCATGTAATCAGTCTTCAGCTTTTTAACTTCATTCTGAGCAGATTCAAAATTTTTATTGGTTACAGCTTATGCTTTTGCCCTAGTAGCAAAAGAACTACATACATTTTAATAAAGTATCTTGCCATTGTGCCCTGCCATTTGCATATATGTATGTGTGTACATGTGTATGAATACATGTGTGTATACAATATGTATTATGTATATTGTATATACACACACACATAAGATAGTTCTAAAAGGAACAAAGAACCAGAAGAAGAGGGACAATGACAAGAGACTGAAGGAGCTGAGGTTGGAACAGAAGTGAAATGTGGGGAAATGTACAATAGAGGATAATTTATCAGTCATTGGAAAAGAGAGTATTGAGACTTAGGGACATTTTGTGCTGCCAAGCATTAGAAAAGCTACACAGTTTGAGACACCAACTTCTTATTCCTATCAAGTGTCAGGATTTGTGAGCTATGGAACAGCCATTATGGATTCTCGGGCATCATACCTTTAGGAGTTTCATGATTTGTATTTATCAAACTGGAACCTAGGAATGAGATGAGGGATTTGGGGGCCACTTATCTACTGCTGTAATCAAGCACAGTGGATAGGAAAACAACTCTGACGTGGGCAAGATAAGCAGCCATTCTCTAGTCAACAGGGTATTAAATGGGATTCTGGAAGCATGGTTCCAGTCTTGACCCTCAGGCTAAGAAAAAGGGAAACAACAAAAATAATCCAAACATTTATATAAAATACTGCAACGACTTGTTTCCGTATACTGCTACACTTTACCTTAAAACTGGCCTATATAAAAAATGAAATTATTTCATTTTATAAACAAAAAAATTGAGACTCCGCAAGTTAAGTAACTTGCCCAAGTTAACAATTCTGATAAACTAATGGAGGCAGGTTTTGGACCAAGAACCTCAGGATTCCAAATCATAGTCCTCTCCACTCTCCCACCTTACCTAACTAGCTAGGGAGGTCACTCAGCCATTTCACCTCTCTGAGCCTCCACAGCTTTGCCTGTAAAATGAGATAGCTCGTCTAGATCAGTGGTTGCCAAATGTGTGTGTAGATGCATGTGTGTGTGCATGCGTGTGTGAGAGAGGTAGAACCTCATGATCACAAAATCTTACACAGATCTTTGCTGTAGGGAACAGACACTGGCAAAGCTATGCTGATCAAGGCACCAGTAAAAGCCTTGGTGCTCACTCCCTCGACATCCACTGTGACCCTGAAGAGATGCTAAGGAACACATACAACTTTACAGAGAACAGTTTGAAAACCTCTGTGTAACATTCTGAGAACAAGTATGTGTGTGTGTAGTTGAGGGGCAGTAAACACACTGACATGGCCTTTTTCTATTGCTCTTCCTCAAAAGACTTTTTGGTCACAGTTTCAGTGTAGAAATTCATTCAAAAGACAATTATTAAGCATCTATTATGAGCGGGGTCTGAGGACGCAATCTCATCTCATTGGGCTCACCTCCATCACTTGGAATTGGCAGCTGCTTCTCTTTCTGGAAGAAAGATCCATAAAGATGGAGTAGTACACACCCACCAATCAGAGTTCCAGCTCCAACACTAAGCCGTGTGATTTTGGGAATCTTGTCGCCTTTTGGACGTGGTTCCTCATTTATAAAATGAGAGTGATCCCTAAGACCCCTTCCAGCTGTAACACTCTGTGATGTTATGCCTATTTTATAACTTTAGAAAAACAATTAGATACTTTTTTATTTCCATAGTGCTGCATCCTATGGGTTGACAGTCGCCTGCCATGGATGAAATTACTTTTTATTAACTACTTATTTGGTGCTCGTTTTAAATTTTTAAGTATCCTCTTCAGGGCATAAATACATTTCTATATCTGGTTATTTAAATGTGAAGTAGGAAAAGGCTTAAACTCATAATTTTCTATTCTAATTTTGTCAGTTAGACTTTTGGTCTGGGTGTGAAGTCTGTGCAATGAGAGCTATGTTTGAGAGTTTTGTGCTGTGAACTGTGTATTTTGGGGCATGGGGAAAGGAAGAGAAGAAAGGCCAATGTGCACCACTTTATAGAAGACGGGTGGGCTCTGTGAAGGAATTGAACAGCTTCCTCACTTCTGCTGCTCTTTTTTCTCACCTTTTACTTCGCACCCATTTTTGAATAGACTTTTGTGTTTTTTCCATAAAAATCTCTTTTCAAAATACGTAGTCTACACAAAGGGTAAAATATCCTTCTTTAGTGTAATAGACACCATGCAATGCATGCAAACTAAAGGAACTATTAACCTAGCTTTGTTTTTAAATGTTTAACAGATAATAAATACTAGAGAGGTTGAGAGCAAAATGTAGTCATACAATTTGGTAACACTGGAAAATATATGACCCTTTGGAAAAGTAATAGAAATTCCAAAATCAGAATGACATTCTTGGTAATACTAGCCAAGAAAGGACAAAAATAATTATATTCATCCCTTCACCAAATATTTATTAAGCACTTACATTATGCCAAAAACTGTTTAAATTGGTCAAAAATTAATTGAAATTTATCTATAGTTATTAAAAATTAGAACCAAACTAAATGTCCAAAAATAGAAGATTGATCTAGTGTGGCACATTAATTCATTCAAATATTATGAACCTACTTAACATTAAAATATATAAGAATATGTTTTAAGCCAATTTGACCTCAATAAAATAATTTAAAAATATATATATTTATATATAAATATAAAAAATATACATATAAATATTTACATATGTGTCAATATATATACTCATATATATATGAGTACAAAAACTACTGAAAATGTCTATGCTATCATGTTAAATAGAAAAGCAAACCATAAAATGGTTTTGCACACTAGTATCTCAACCAAGTAAAATATGTGTTCATATGGACAGAAAGTTGAAGGAAATATGAAAAAGCAAAACTTAGAGTTTTTATTAAAGTGGTGATATTGTGCGTGATCCTTTTGAAGATGGTATTTAATGTTGATTTTATAGTACGTTTGTTTAACAGTAAAAAGGGGCTGCATTCCCTAATGACACATTGTGGGAATGTGATCGTATTTAACTACAGGAGAGACTTCAGGTTCACAGCGATTCCAGTCCCACAACGTGGCTGCCTGAGGTCTGACCCTTTGTGTGTGCTAACTGAAGAGAAGATTGGATAACCCTTTGGAGACTGCTGATACTTTCACAGCTCTAATTCTTTCTCTAGGGGAATATTTGAAAGTATCTCCTTTGCTGATTTTATAAATTTTAATTTTCAGACTTTTCCCCTCAGTCTCTTTCTAATGAACTTTCTTTAAAAAAAAAATCCTTCCTGAAGTTTCAGGTAGTACTACTACCTGTGGGTATGATTCCCCATGTGAGGATGTCAAATTTAATTAGATTGTGCTCTCTGTTACTTAATGACTCAACTAAGCTTACAAGTCCAAGATCATAACCTCTCTACTAGGCTGCCAGGTTAGCTACTTCAAGGAACAACTATTCATATTATCCAACCATAATTATTTTACACCATGCCCAGAAAATAATAAAAATAGTAACGCTCACTTAATTAGACCCTTCACCCCAGGATAACCAAGCATGTTATAAGATTTCTTTACTTAGTCATTTGCACAACACATTCAAGAAACAGGTGAGCAATATTAAAAATCATACTTCTAAGGGTTTCTTTAAAAAAAACATGTAGATTCATCCTTGATTCCTTCTTTTTCTTTCTAATAACTTTTCAACTCACTGGCAGATTCCAATGGAATCTGACAAAAGGATACAGAATCCAGAACTAGATGACACAACAAACATTTTTTTTTTCTTTTTTAAAAAAAGGCAAATAGATAAAGAGGATATATTTTTCTGGGTCCAAAAATGTTCCTTTTCTTCTGAGAATCTTCACAGCCTGTTCACTTTCTAGCTCCTCACTGATCATTCTGGTCTATAGAGTGCCTATAAACACGTAACAAATGATGCAATGCATGACAAAAATTCTGAGACCCGAGAAAAAGCCTTGTCAACCACATAGAAGTCAAAAAGCACAAAGGAAAAAGCAGCCTTACATCTCTGCATGACAGTCACACTCCTTCAGCCCATTCGGCTTGAAGCAACACTATGAGGTCATGTTGCTCTGTGATAGTGCTTCCAGCCCTAGAATGATCTTGGACATGACTCCCTATCTATTTTGTTCACCAACATACAGCCAATACCTAGGACAGTATGTTTTACTTATAGTAAGTGCTTAGTATTAATCCACATTTGTTAAATGAATGACTCTACAGTATTTTTGATTTATTGATCAGAAACAGACTTTTCTCAGCTTATAATTTAAATACTTTGTCTAATGAATGGACTTGGATAGTAATTTGAACAAATCAGCTGTAAAGAGTATTTTAGGAAACATTTGGGGGAACTTTGAATATGGACCATGTAGTGGATATAATAGTGGCCCCGCAAAAGATATATCCAAGTCCTGATTCCCAGTACCCGTGAACGTGACCTTCTATAGGAACAGCTTCTTTGCAGATGTAATGAAGAATCGCAAGATGAGATCATCCTCGATTTAGGGTGGCACCTAAATCCAATGACTACTGTCCTTATAAGACAAGATACAGATGGAAAAAGGAACCCCACAGAGATACAGTCAAGAAGGCCATTTGCAGACGAGACAGAGATTGGAGCTATGCAGCCACAAGCCAAGAGATGCCTGGAGAAGTTAGAAGAAGCTAGAAGAATCAAGGAAGGGTTGTCCTCTAGAGCCTTCAGAGGAAGGGGATCCCTGCCACACCTTGATTTTGGATTTCTGGTCTCCAGAAGTGTGGGAGAATAAATTTCTATTGTTTTAAGCGACCTAGATTGTGGTAATTTGTTGTGGCAGTCATAGGAAACTAATATAGACCTTATAGTACACGGTATTAAGGAATGAAGGAATTATTGCTATTTGTGTTAGGTGTAATAATGGTATTGAGGCTGCCTAGGAAAACAAATTTTTTCCAAATTAACTTCATTTTTTAGGAGTGAAAAATAATGATATCCTTAATTGACTTTAAAATACATCACCTAAATACAGATATGTGACAAAATGATAATAATTGTTGACCTAGGAATTGAATATTTGGATGTTTATTGTATTATTCTCTCTACTATTTCCTAAGTATTTGAAAAAAATAAAATAAAATGCTGAAAATAAACATTGGCTTAAGCTGTCTTATATTATGTTGTTTGGTTCTTTAAAATAACCATCATTTCTCCAAATATACACTCGATTTTACAAATCATCTTCCAATGTCTAAAAGAAAAGCTTTAATCTCCATAATTATTTCTTCTATGTTATGTGACTGGCTTATTTAATCTTTTCACAACTAGGCTGTATGCATCTAGCTGTCCAGCTTTCAAAATCAGATTGAACACTCTTCGTGGTACCTCTTCAAATCTTTCTTTTTCTCAGGTTAAAATTACTGATTTAACTAGTGAACAATCGATAGGCTTCTCCCAAATTCTACCTCTAATTTCCCCCCAAAACTTCATAAGCTGCTATACAGAACAGCAACCACAAATCCCCACATCTCCTCCTCCCATTCTTCTGAACATTAGGTGCCTGGTTGGTAATCATTCTCATGCTTCATGATCAATCAAGTCCCCTCCTCAGATGATAGCCTGTCTCCTCAGCCTCTGAAAATAGCTGATTGTCTACCCCAGAAGGACGAGCTCAAAGTTCGACAAATTGCCATTTATTTCAATCTACTAGAAGGTGATCCCAACAAATGAAATTTTCTTTCTGCTATTCCTTGGGTCTCTCATCTCGTTGCTGATCTTTGCTAGAGGGATAGAAAGTCCATTTGCTCTATTTTATCACCAGAAGCTAGTCTTATAAGTGTCTCTCAGTGACACCATCCTCCGGCCTACAGAACATATCTTTTGATCACTGGAAAATCCCTCAAGGCCCCAATAACACCATGAGCACTCCCTTGTCTAGAGTCAGTGACATTTAGTATTGGCTGTTTTTAATCCCTTTATGACACACATCCTTGCAGAATTATATATTAGATGATTTAATCCCTTCAAGGGTTATTGTTCTCTCTTTTGTTTTTTGGGGGGGAATGTGGACATGTCACAGATGGGCTTCATAAAGTGCATGGCTGGCATTATTATAATAGGAAGACTAACTCTTCCAACCTCCCCTGCAGTGGATTCGGAGGAACCAGGCTCCCTGAACTCCTTTCTCCCACCCCACCCCCCACACCCCACAACCGAATTCTTTGGCAGCCCTTCCTTCCTTCACCCTCCACTCTGTAACAAATTTAAGTCATGGATTTTCTTTTTTTCCCAAAAATATGCAACCACTGTTTTATCCTGATTACTTGTATCCCTATCACCAAGGAATTAAAGGAGTTCTCCTCGAGAGGGAAACAGGTTTTCCACTCTGCTCCAAGTTCCTCTAAAACAAACTCTCCTTCCTAGTGAGCCATCTAAATCACCACAGAGTCACTTGTTTAGGATTCATGAAATGACTCTGGCATATTACACACAGTTTCCAGTATAACCTACGTACATGCTTGTAAATTACACCTATGTAGATTCTATTACACTGCTCTTCATATGGGTAGAGACTTCTCATCTTTCTGATCTCAATTTAACCACTCCTTGGTCTTTCTCGACCACTCCAGCTAAGGAACATCTCCAAGGTATATTTTCATCGTAGCACTAATCAGAATGTGTAAGTGTATAATATCTGTGGGTTAAAACTTCTCTCACTTGGCTTCAAGCTCTATGTCCATTTTCTTCATTACCGTAAACCTCGCACAGCACCAGATACATATCAGGTTAATAAATATTTGTTAAATGAATGAGTATAGCATACATTCAAAGCCCAGCTTTACCCTGTTTAACTGATGCCGATATACATTTTTAGGTCCAAATTATTTTTCTCTCAGAACAGAATTTTTCCTCCTCTTTTCTGTTTTTCTTTCTCCTCACCTATCTCTTATCTCTCCTCTTATCATCTCATCGCTTCTTTCCTCTTTCCTTCTCTGCCATCCTATTTGTGAATCTTGAGGATGACAGCTCACATACGGAAGAGATATCCCTACTTGGTATCTATTAGGTAACGAACAATGGAAATGAAAGAGTTTATCCACATTTTAAAGGGTCATAACTTTAACCACACAATTTTGCCTAGCATCACAAAGATTTTAAAAGGGTTATCAAAATTCAGTCATACTGCTATTGGTCCAAAGGAGACTGAAGATAAAGCATTCTACATTCTGCTAATTCATATTGATCACATACAGGGATGTAGCTACCTAAACACATTGATAGATATTTGTACATAGTGAGCACATGTTGGTTTTTGTGGAAAAAGTAGTGTAAGCCAGGCTGAAAATGCAAAACATGGGATGTGCAAGATTAGTAGAGCCTGCTCTCAAGAGAAAGAGAACATCATTCCTGTTGGTTTCTCTAAACATAGTTTTTTTAAAAAAAAGTCCTCCTTATTGTATATGGGCCTTAATTTTTCCTACACTCACCAAAACCTTCTTGAAGAGATTGCAAAATATTAGAGAAGGCTCCCCTTCATAAAGCCTCCCGTGATAGTACTTGACGATAAATCAGTGTTGCCAAGGCTAAACAGTACATTAGTCACTCTTGAAAGATACACAGTGTGGAATAGACACATCTAAATATACAATTTCATGGTTGGTACTACTAGAATAGTTACAACTCAGGTTCTAGAATCAGACAGACTTAGGTTTGAGTTCAGGTTTCACCCCTACTAATCACGTCACTTTGGGAAAAGCATTGATCTCTCTGAGCCTCACTTTCCTGATATGTACAATGAGGGTAATAATAATCCTTACCTGATATGATGATTAAAAGGGCCTGAAAATTGATTAGTGCCATACAATAGCAGGTATATAGAGTAAGTACTTGAGTAAATGATACCTGTTACTCTTCTTATGATTCTCATTGCTATGATTGAGCAATAGCTATGATTGCTATGTTGTTGGGGTAACAGTGGTGATCACTTCGTTCTTGTTAAATATGAAAAGAATTTGGCAAAATAAGGGAGGCCAATTCTAAGTGCTGTCATATGGTAAATATGTCAAGTAAAGCAAATGTGGGTACCATAAGAAAACACTCTCAAAAGGAGATTAACATTAATCCCCTCTTGACTCATGAAGGAAGCTAGGGGCATTAGGGCAAGCAGGTAGTCTATTCAAAATTGCCTCTAGTATTTCCTATAGGCTCTTTCAAATGAGGAGCACTTGGGAAATATCAGCTCTATCACGTTGCTCTAGGGATCAGTGAACCCATTTGGATTAAAAAAGGAGTAAAAATGTTTCACAAATTCAAATCCAAATAAATAGGTTTCATAAAAATTTGAATAAATTCAGCAATTAATTTTCCCTAAGTTTCTTTTCATTATGGTTGGAAAGCTTTCTCACGGAAATTTCACAGACAAAAGATACCAAAATTTCTTTTGATAGTGTTTCCTTGGGGGGAATTATAGTCTTATTCTACCAACTTAAGATATTCAGAGAAAAATGAACAGAAATATTTGCCTTTCTCTCAGATCTTCAAAGAGAACATAAGATTCATTTCCTTATTTAAGGAAAACAAAAGGAAATCTAGAAGTTATAATAAATCCTCAGAGCAGTTACGAATAAAATCTAAATTCAGATCAATGTTAATACCACAGCTAAAATTAGCTGGAAATTCCTGCTTATTTTAAATTTTGATAGGCTAGAGATAAATTTGCTATGTGGCTATCACTGAGTTGCACTCCTGAATACCAATAACTACAGGCAGTTGCCAACATACAAAGCACACATTCCAAAATTTCATTTATAATTCAGTAGTTTGGAACTGGCAACACGCTTTTCCCATAGAAACACTTTTATAATTGTGGTTAAGTTCATCCATAAAGTCACAAATGCTACTTTTACATAAAATCATTATGAAGCATTTTACATCTACAGAAGGAAACTAATTAAAATATAGTCTTTCAATAATAAAATATAAAATAAAATAAAAATAAAATTATAAACTGGAATAAAAAGTATTATTTTGTCTTTATTTAAAATTTTATGCATTGGAGAAAATGATGGCAAAACTCAAAAGGGAAGAGAGGTGTGATGTTTTTGGGAGACTTTCCCAACAAGGCTTAAGGGCATCTTCAAGGCCTTCAGTGGTTGTTAGCCAGACTCTCTTTTTCCCTAAACAATTTCAGATCTTACAGATAGTACAAGTAGGCAAGTAGGTTTTCAGAACCACATTTAAATATTACCAGTTATTGAATAAAAAATGTAATGGAGAGAGAAAAAGAGAGGGTAACTGAATTACAAGGATATGGGGGGGCGGCTGGTGGGAGGGGAGGTTTTAAATAAGCATATAGAAATTTCTGGAAACAAAGGAGATTGCCTGGGAGGAAATTACTGAGCTGTAGGCAAAGAATGATAGAGGTGCAGGATTGCGTATAATCCTTTGGCAGAAGATTAAGGAAGTGTTGGGGCAGAAATAGGTGCCCACTTGTTCTATGAGCTTTCTATATATAAAGGGGCAGAGATGCTTCTTCATGACATTTTGGTTGCCAAACTGAGAAGGCACATAAATTGCAAGAAGGCAGACACTTGGAGAGTGATGTACTTATTGAGCCTTTCAGGCTTGTGGGTAGAACACTTTTGCTTGTCTTTACCAGGTTAATACGCAAACGTCTGATCCCAGAAACACATAACATTTGCCAGTCCTCTCTACTAAGCTATTTAGATTTTAGCTTTTTAGTGCATCATGAGACTGGTTCTTAATCAGTAGAGCAAAAACTAAATCGGTGGTAAAAAGGATATTTGATATTATATTCATACATACTGTAGTGCTATGTTATTGCAGATTTTTTCATATATTTCTAAATTGGTTTGATTTCTGGGTTCTCATCTGACAGTAGACCCAGCAAGAAGTCCAGAGAGACCCTCTATGAATAACCTTTTCCCTGTAATGCAATAGTGCTGTCCCTAGTTTGTAGGCTATGTCACCTTCAGTTAAACAGTGGCTCCACCAGTATGAAGATAGCCTTCGTATTGTTACCATAGAAAGGTTTCTCCTTTGTGACTAAGCCTTTTCCAGCTGTTGAGATGTTCACCAACTGCTGCCTCAGCTCCTTGGAACCCACTCGGCCTGCGTGCACCGATGCATTTACTGTACGAGTAACTAATGCCGTTAGCTTTGTAATTAAAAAAAAAAAACTTTTTGCCTTTATACTCAGGGTGATAATGCTGCAAGTAAAAATTAATTAAAATGAGATGAACTGCCTTCAGTTAAACGAAACGTAAAGAGAAAGGGAGGGGTGAGGGAGGAGGAAACTGATGAAGAGTTTGTAGCCTTATTAATGAAGCAAACTGAAGAGGTTGGGCTTAGATTTTCTCCTGATTCTTTTTCCTTCGTGTTACAGTCTGGGTTAATGATGCCAAAAACTATCAGTTGGTGAGGGAACACAAAGAAGTTCCACTTTTCCTCGATTTGGCTACGGGTCACTGTGAAGACCACAAACATGAACGCCCATGTTTGTTCAAGCCCCCCTTCAATTTCCCCATATCAGTCTGTGTGAAGTAATGGGCTGTAAAATTGGCTTTTATATTATTATTAATTAGCTCTGATGCCTGAATTTTTTTAACATTTGATGTAGTGAAAAGGTCTGGTTCTTTTTATGGGACAAAGTCCTGACAAATTCAATCACTGATTACAACAGAGCTTGAGTGAGAAAATCTGACTTCTTCCCAGACTGAAGCACAGGCTTGGTGAGAGCCAAGTCCTTCATCTCCCCCTCTCCTGATTTTTCTGAATTTAGCCTCCCATTTCTATCTGAGGGGTACAGCTTTTTCTAAATTAGCGTAATGCACCAGTGTCCTAAATTCCATAAAGGAATAACAATCAATTAATCAATAAACATGTGCTTAATGAAATCCCAGTGTGTACCTGAGGATTGGCAGTCTAGTGGTTAAGATCAGGCACTCTCACCGCCACAGCCCAGGTTCATTTCCCTGTCAGGGAACCACACCATACAGCATCATACAGTGGTGGCTGTATGTTGCTGTGATGCTAAAAGCTCTGTCACTGAGATTTCAAATATAAGCAGGGTCACCCATGGTGGACAGGTTTCAGCAGAGCTTCCAGACTGAGACAGACTAGGAAAAAGGAACTGGACATCCACTTCTGAAAAATTTGGCCATGAAAACTCTATGAATAGCAGCAGAGCATTGTCTGATGTAGTGCTGGAAGGTGAGAGGATAGTGCAAAAAGACCAAGCAGGGATCCGCTCTGTTGTCCACAGGGTCACTATAAGTCGAAATCTACTCGACAGCACTAACCACCACCACCTTAGGATTATGTCAGGTGGTTCAGGGGATACAGAAACAGTGAAAAACATAACTCATGTCTTCAAATAATTGATACACTCACTAGAAAAATCAAAAGCTAAGTTGCATAACTTACAAATGGGAAATTGAAGGCTAAAGGCTCTGACACTGAGCAAAAAGAGAGTCTGTGCAACGAGAATGGACACTGTGGTCTGGAGAAGTCAGCAATGACTTCATGGAGAGAATGAACCAAAAGAAAGGAGCAGAAAAAAGGAACAGTTAAAAAGGAAAGAATTTTCACCACAGCTCAGAACATATCATTTCTATATATCTCAGTCATCAGTCAAGAGGGGGAGAAAAACTTTCAGCACATAAATAATTGTGGAATTTCTTTAGCACACTAGGAGGCTTCTTTTGTATTCTAGTATCTAGAAGACTCCTTTGGTTATCTTTGGTGTTTATAGATGGTCACATGCTGGACATTCTACCCTTTTAAGCCTTGAATCTCTGATATGCCTTCTTTACATTTTCAGGCAGAAATATATTCCCACAGCTTATAGATGGGAATCATTCTATGGTTCATCTTTCAAAGTCGAGGCCCTGGTCTTGGTGCATGAACTAAGCCCATTGAGAGAAATACGCATTAAACCAACAACTCTCCACATGGGTTTTAAAATTAGCACAAGAAGAGGTGCTGGGGAGCCTTTGGATAATCTCTTGGAGGTACTAAATATAGTCCTCCAAATTCCACAGTCATTCCATGTTTGCCGGCAGTTCACTAGCATCTCCAGGTAACAGCTTTCCAAGAAAACAGTAGTAAGTGTGACCATCTGATGGACTTCTTCAGTGCCTGTTCTCAGACGTTACAGTCTGTAAAATTAGATTCCTCAGATTTAAGAACAAAATTGATATTCTCTTAGTGGAGCCATCTGTATTTGTGCAAAGTGAATTTGTAAAAGTCCCTTCAACCAAAGACGTTTAGAGAAAAATGTTCACTTGGTCCATTCAGTATCTAGATGGAAAGCCTGCTGACAGTCTGTTGAGCCCTACAGAAGCTGCCCAGATGCTTTATAAAGGCCTTGGCTTGGCGTCTGCAGTTTCCAAGTGAGGAAAATCAATCCTAGCTCCAGCTAGTTCATCTGAGAAAGAGACGGTTTGAGGAGACTTTTTTTTTTTTCTTTTTTTAAACAGCAGGGTAGATTTGCTGCCTGAGGCAAGGAAGGTGCTGAGTCTCAGATGAGCACAGATCTTAAACACCGAGCAAGTAGAGCTATTAGGTTAAATGAACCTGGCTGGGCTTTGATGAATGTCAGATGGGCTTCTGAGCAGCTGCTGAAGTACTCAAACTAGGGAGAGCTGTACCAATCGGAAGCATCCTTTTGCTACATTAGGAAGAAATTAGCAAGCAACGAAAACTTATTTATCCTCTTTACCCCCTGCCTGCCTTTATGATGTGTGACAACGTACTTTCAAGGTGTGGCATCGACAAAGCAAAAGTACACAGTTGATTCTTTTTCTAGCTTCCTTTAATCATTCCTTAGAACCTTGTAGAAAAGGAAACTGTCATTCAGAACATCTGAGAGCCTGCAAGAAAAAACGTGCAGCCACATTTTAATTAAGAAATGATGAACTAGATTATACTCATGGCACAAGAAAAGATGGACCTTGCAATAATGAAGCAGTATGGGGGAAGATGGGTAAGAATAGAAATGGTAGGAAATTACTAGTTTAAGGTGAATTACTGATATTCTGTGACCTCTATGCATTCCACATTGCAGTTTAATTTGTAGTGGTCACATGATTTACTTGATTCTCCCCTCCTATTTCCAGAAGGCATAGCAACATGCTCTGCGAGCAGCAGAAAATTCTCCTGCTGACTGGTTCAGAGACTCTCCACTTGACGTGCTGGACTTACAATCTGGTTCGAGCAGAGAACTGCTGACTGGCAGCTGGCACCTGCACAACCACTGGCTCAAATACTTTAAGGCTTGGCTCTTAGAAACAAATACAGTGAGATGGGGGATCCTGCAGTTGGCTGCACAGGACACAGCGTATCTCGATGCACACTCTTCCTGCGATAGTTCGGTCTTCCTCTGTTATGTATGTTGAATAGTGGCTTTTCTTAAGTTTTTACAGGTCTGATCACAGATCCCACAGATTGGAGAATACAAGCTCATTCATTTTTCATTTTAACTTCTCTTGGGATATGAACGTTAGGAGAAAGAAGAAAGAATGAAAGGGCATACACAGAGAATAATTCATGAAATGACCAAATGCTGCCTGATAGATAAAAATGTGTAACTTGGCAAAAGACAAACATGGTGAACGACATTGTAGTCAGCTTTGAGACTTCATTCATTCCTTTATCTATCTACCTATTTATTTAAGTAAGGAATTCTATTCTACCAAAGGAAAATGATTTCTTATTTAAAACTCAACCATAAAATTAGCATCAGAGCTGACTGCATTAGTCCTGATACAGTGTGCTATTAGAAAAGAAAGAAATTTTATTCTAAATGTGTTAACTGAAAGATAAACACAAGGCCTCTTCTGAAAAGTGAAATTTATCTTTTCTTCCACATTCCAATTTTTAATTTTCTGCTCTTAAATTGAGAACATGAGTACCTGGATTTTTTGATATCGAAAATAGAAACAGCTATTTTGCACAGACCCTTATTCCATCACTTTCAATTCTGAAGTGTAATGCACATCCTGAAATTATGTTTCATGGAACATGTGGGTTCTTTGGGAAATGTTTGGGATATTCTAGATAATAATATACTTTTGGGAAATTCATAGCCCATATAAACAAGGCTCTGAGACTTCCTGTAAGAAAAAAGACTTTAAATCTGTATCCACCAAACTTTTTGACATGAACATATATTTTTTTAATGTAACAATTATTTTTCTGCAGAACAAATATTCTAAGAGACATGATTTGGGACAGGCCATTATAGTGCAAAGAAAATAGACTGGCACTCAAGTAGGCCAACACTCAAACTTTTGTTTTCCTGCTTAAATGTGACCTTATTTACTTTAAAAATCACACATGCACATGCATGAATGCACAGAGAGGGAAGGCCGGAAAGAGAAGGAGAGGGAATGTGGAAGAGAAAGAGAGACAGAGACAGAGACAGAGAAGAGAGACAGAGAGACTGATTTTGACCTAAGCCTTAAATAATTTAATCTCCAAATATTTGTTTTTCATATGTAATAGTGAAAGTAAAGTTGTACATCAGCAAAAGAAAAGGAACTGATATTTCAATATCTACTATGTGTCACTCACTTTTAAAAAGTACATTATATATGTTATTTCATGAAGTTACTAGAATAACTATTGCAAAAAGCATCTTTTTCTCTGAAGAGATCAGAGTAAATCCAAGATATGGCCTTCCTATGTAGGGAAAATAGTATACCTCCATAATTCCTGTGACTTCTATACACTACTTTTGAATTTGGATTCATTAAAAAACTGAAGAGTAAATCTTCTCTGCATTACTTTAATCCAGATACTGTGATCAGATTTAGACCAAAATGAGTCTTACTTTCCAGCTTTTAAATCTCACTTCCAGACACTACTCTTTCTCACGAGTCAACACATGTGAAAATACCAGCAGGGATATAGTAGGTGTTCAGTAAATGTATGTGGTGCTTTTTATTATTAAAATTATTAGTGCATCTGCACACTGCTTGTGTTTCTCCATACTATATTGATTATCATCAAAAAGCTCAAAATAAGACATAACGGAGCCTGATTCACTAGTAACTAGAAAAAGGAAACACTTGCTTTGTAGTGAAACATTACTGTTTTCCATTTTATTTTCCTGCAAAAAAAATTTTATTATTCTAGAGGCATATTTGACTTAGAACTAGATTTTTTGAAAATTATTAATTTATGATTTTAAATTTGCTGTGCATTTTCTTTAAAACACAAAAATGAAAAATGACCCAGGTTATACTAGTCAGAAGGCTGGGCAAAGAATTTATTTCCAGCCCATTAACGTAGTATAAAGGTTCAACTCTACTGTTTCCAATATCTATGTTTTGAGATTCATATTCATTCTAAAAGAAAAGAGTACTAAATGCCAAAAGAAAAAATGAAGAAGATGATTCTCCTTGCTCCTTGCTCCCTACCCTGACCTTCATCTTGACCCTCACTTCAGTGCTGGTGCCCACCTTGATTTCACTTGTGAAATGCCAAACCACACAACCTTGAGTCACGGCTTCTTGATAACCCCTAGCTATTAAATGGGCAAGATAAAAAGCCTCCCCCAGGATCATAAAATGAATGATTATAATTGAACAGATTATTGAATGCTACTTAAATGCTTAGTTAACAACTTTTGGGCCCATATCTTGCCTTTACTGTTATACTATTTGGAAAAGGTCCATTGTTTAAAGTATTTATCTTAAGATATTTGAATGAAAAGTAAGATATGAATTCAAGAAATATTCAGACAAATGTTCCTTTGAGCTAGACTTTGAGTATGATACTCCACCTCTAGGGGCCTTAAATTCTTTACTTGTAAAGGTAAAGAGCTATACTACATGATTTATAAGGTCATTTCCTATTCCAAAAATGCTATGTCTCTACAATTTAAACAATATATGTCTTCTCAGACATAAGATTTGCCATTTGCAATAAGCCATTTAAAAATCTGGAATCTAAAACTGAAGACACTAAGATCACTCTCTTATGGTGACGTCGAAAACATGCCTGTAAAAGCATAATATAGTTGGAATACAAGATTTAGTCCTATCTTAACATGTTATAAAATCCACTCTCCTCTCTCTATACTGTTCCTCACAAAGACTCAAGCAAAGGTGAGCCTAACATCATACCAGTAACAATATACAGATCCTATAAGCAGTGGGCTCCTTTTATCTGAATACGTGCAACTCTTTGTTCAATGTGCTGGAAAGCACAATATTCAAATCAGTAGCAATTTGGTAAATTTTACCCTTTGTTTTCTTTCTTCTTTTGCTTAGTCTCTACAGTGGCAATGCTAAAGATAGTTGATAAGTGAACAATGCAGGGGAAAAAAGGAGATCAAGAAGCTTTGCCATTAATACAAGATAACGAAGCATGGAATAAAATACCTAGCACGGTGACAGATATATGAGCTTTATACACGTCTCCTGACCCAATTAATACAGAGGTATTATAGCTACAAGATATCTACTTCCATCCTCTTCATTTATTTTCACTGTCATTTACTAAATACTCATACTAGCATTTAATCCGTACAAGAAACCTTAGAGATATTGTTAGCCCTATTTTATACATGAAGAAACTGAGGTTCAGAGAGGACTGTAAGTGGTTGGAGGTCACACAACTCACTGACTGGGACTGAAACCCAGGCGATTTAACTCTGAAGCCCAAGCTTTTATCACTGCATAATTCAACAACACACTAAACCAAGTTCTCATGTGGGTCTTTGAATTGATGGAGGGATAGAGTATCAGGGGGCTGATGTACAAAGGCCAGTCGAAATAAATTGCTTGAACAGGGTTTCTCAGCCTTGGCACTATTGACATTTGGGATGCGTAATACCTTAATGTGAGGGACACCCCTGTGCATTGTAGGATGCTTAACAGCATCTCTGGCTTCTACTCACTAGATGTGATTAGCATTCATCCCTTCCTCCACCAAGATATGACAACCAAAACTGTCTCTAGAACTTACTCCGTGGCCCACAGCTCAGGTGCCAGATATCCAGGAAGGGAAGGCATGTAGAAGAGGAAGACTATAACTGTGTCTAACACCTTTCTACAAAACCTATTTAATGGATTGTACTAGAGCCCCTTCCTCATGTTGTCATGTCAGTTTTCTAATCTCTCTTCCCTGTGTCCAATAAAATCAGCCCATGAGATTCCAGCCCACTTACCCCTGCTCTAAAATTTGCTAAGAAAATATAAACCTGACATCAAGGCATTCCATATGTATTGGGATTTGCTGACTTCAGCAGAAAATGTGCTCAATATAAAAATGAAATGATGATGTGGTTATTTTTTGGAAGTAGCAATGCTAAACCACTCTATCTGCAGTCTTAGAAACAGACTGAGCTTTGTGCTTTTATTTTTCCCCTTACCCCATATGCATCATCAACACTACATCCTATAACCATAACCCAACTGACAAGGTTTTGATGATTCACAAGGTGAGAGTGAATTCAGCTTAGTTCTCCCTGTGTGGCTAGGTACAGCTATGCTTTTACAGACTATGAGTGTTAGACTTGCATTTGTGTCATGTCACCTTTGATAGTCTAAGTCTAGAATAAAGGGAATCTATTCCAGTTATTCTTCTGTGAGGGCTGCTGACCTCACCACAGGACTATGAAATATATATAGTCCTCCATGGGAAGAGTAAAGCGGATGACTTGGGGTCCCTATCGTGATAGTCTGCTGAATGAATGTTCAAGGAGGAACACACATGCACACACACAGCCTTATGTCTCTGTCATGATAAGTTCACTTACTAAACTACAGAAAACTGAAGTGATTTCCTGGCTCACTAGGCTTTAGAATTACAAATTGAGTTCCAAAAATCCCAGAATACATGATCCAGAATGTATGTTTAAAAAGAAGGAAAAAAAAAAAAAGATTAATGAAATCAAGAAAATCTTTTGAAAACCAGGAATCTATTCTCAAACTCCTGATTAAATTTAAGACAAGGTACTATATTAAGGAACATGTTGTTTGTTTCATTGAATAAATTAACATGTACCATAAATAAAAAATGATTTAAATTTTTAAATGATTGAAGCAGAGAAGATAAATTAACTTGCAGGAACAATCAGGAGGGACCAAAGTATTAAAAAACGATAGACCTTCCAATTATTGGTGGAATACAAGGTATATAACAGTTATATAAGAGAGTCACACATTTTAGATTTATAATAAATCTTAAAGTATGATTCCTACTTTACCCATATGTAGAATACATTTAACAGGTTTCCTGACTAATGTTCATCTAACCTCTGCCTGAACTCTTCCCCAGATAGAGAGATCACTATTTAAAAGATCCATAATCTTCTGTTGGATGGATCTACTTGCTTTAAGTCGTCCTGATATTAATCTGATATCTTTCTACCTCACCCCCTTCACGTATCTCATGCTCACTAGCCCTAATTCTGACCCTTGGATCAATGCAGAATTAAGATACTCCTTCTTCCTTATGCCAGTTGTTCATGAATTTGGAGAGAGCCATGTCTGTACTCTCTTTTCTAGGTTAGATTTCATCAGTTAGGTCACATTCCATGCTTCCTTGTATGAACATGTTTATGATCTACAAACTCTGCCATTTGAGGTCCCCTCGGTTGGACATACACTAGATGCTATTGTTCTCTTCCATTTTTTTCTTCATTTTTGTGATCACAGTGTATATACAGTTAGTTATACATAAGCCATTTAGCATCATATCATAAGTATTTCTTCATCTTTTTAAGACTTTACTTTTTAGAGCAGTTTTAGGTTTGTAAAAATATTGAGAGGGAGGTACACAGACTTCCCATATACCCCTGCCCCCACACATGCGTATCCTCCTGCATTATCAACATTACTCACCAGAATGGCACATTTTTCACTAAGGATGAACCTACACTGACATATCATAATCATCCAAAGTCCATAGTTTACCTTAGGGTTCACTCTTGGTGTTAAGCATTTTATGGATTTGTACAAATCTATAATATCATGTACCCATCATTATAATATTATATTTTCACTTCCCTAAAAATCCTCTGTGTTCTGCCTATTCATCTCCCCATCTCTCTCTGGCAAACAACTGCTCTTTTTATTGTCTCCGTAGTTCTGCCTTTTCCAAAACGTCATATAGTTGGAATCATACAGGATGTACCCTTTTCAGATTGGCTTCATTCATTTAGTAATATGCATTTAAGGTTCTCTAAGTTTTTTCATGGCTTGATAGCTCATTTTTTTTTTAGCACTGAATAATATTCTATTGTACTGGATGTACCACAGTTTATTTATCCATTCACCTGCTGAAGGACATCTTGGTTGCTTCCAAGTTTTGGCTAATAGGAATAAAGCTGCTATAAACATCTGTGCGCAGATTTTTGTGTGAACATGAGTTTTCAACTCTTTTGGGTAAATATCAAGGACCATGATTGCTGGATCATATGGTAAGAGTATGGAAAGTGCCAAACTGTCTTCCAAAACGGCTGTACCATTTTGCATTCCCAACAGCAATATATGAGAGTTCCTATTGCTCTACATCCTCGTCAGCATTTTGTGTTGTCAGTGGTCTGGATTTTGGCCATTCTAATAGGTGTGTAGTGGTATCTCATTGTTGTTTTAACTTGCATTTCCCTGATGACATATGATGTGGGGCATTTTTTCATATGCTTATTTTCCACCCATATATTTTCTTTGGTAAAATATCTGTTAAGGTCTTTGGCACACTTTTAAATTGAGGTTTTTCCTTTCTTCTTGTTGAATTTTAACAGTTCTTTATATATTTTAGATAACAGTCCTTTATCAGATGTGTCTTTTGCAAATATTTTTTTTCCTAATCTGTGGCTTGTCTTCTAATTCTTTGGATATTATCCTTTGCAGAGCAGATTTTAATTTAATGGAGACCAGCTTATCAATTATTTTTTTCATGCATTGTATCTTTGGTGTTGTATCTAAAAAGGCATCACCATACCCAAGGTCATTTAAGTTTTCTCTTTCTGTTATCTTCCAGGAGTTTTATAGTTTTGCATTTTACATTTATGTCTATGACTTATTTTGAATCAATTTTTGTGAAGAGCATAGGATCTGTATCTAGATTCATTTTTTTGCACGTGGATATCCAGTTTTTCCAGCACCATTTGTTGAAGAGACTATCTTTGCTCCACTGTGTTGCCTTTTCTCCTTAGTCAAAGATCAATTGACTTTACTTATGTGGGTCTATTTCTGGGCTCTCTATTCTGTTCCACTAATCCACCGTATTTTCTTTCATCAATACCACACTGTCTTGATTACTGTAGCTCTATAGTAAGTCTTGAAGATGGACAGTGTCAGTGCTCCAAATCTGTTCTTCTCCTTCAACACTGTGTTGATTATTCTGGGTCTCTTGCCTCTTCATATAAACTTTAGAATCAGTTTGTTGATATTCATAAAATAACTTACTGGGATTGTGTCTTCATGTTTTTGCAAAATCTTCATAATGTAGAGAATATTCTCAAATGATATAATTAATGGCTGTTATAAGAAAGTGTGTTCTGAGAACAAGTCAAGAAGCTCTACAAAAACAAATATCGTTTAATCTTCTCTTACGAAGAAGATATTCATGATATGAATGCTTGATTGGATAAAAATATCTCTCATGAATGTTATTTGTAAGATATGTGGAGGTTGGGTCTCTTGGAGCTGCCGTATGACCCATGTGGTTCCATAACTTCTTCCATAAGACCTTAATGAGAAAACCACATCACGGGACCTGGATCTGCTGCTTTTGGGGGACCAAAAAAAAATGTTGTCACTTAGCTAGAGTGGGGCTCAGGGGGAGGGGCAATCCACAGTAGCAAGATTCAAAAAAGATGTACACTAAGAATGCTATATTATTATTATTTTTTGTGTGTGTGAGGAAGATCAGCCCAGAGCTAACATCCATGCTAATCCTTCACTTTTTGCTGAGGAAGACTGGCTCTAAGCCAACATCTATTGCCAATACTCCTCCTTTCTCCCCCCAAAGCCCCAGTAGATAGTTGTATGTCATAGTTGCACATCCTTCTAGTTGCTGTATGTGGGACGTGGCCTCAGCATGGCCGGAGAAGCGGTGCGTCGGTGCACGCCCGGGATCCGAACCCGGGTGGCCAGTAGCAGAGTGCGCGCACTTAACTGCTAAGCCACGGGGCCAGCCCAAGAATGCTATATTATTAATTTACATTGGGAAATACATCTGCCAAGTAAACCAAAACATTTAAACTAGATCTGGTTGGCACAATATCTCCCCTAGAGAAAACACTTATAGAAGAAGGAAAATTGAAATTAGAAGTTCACTTGATGAGCATGAGATTAGGGTAAAGCCAACATGAAAAATGATCTATGGAGCTAGCAACACCAGTTACAGAAGTTGCATCAAACATTCTTAACTCACATCCATGGACTCTTGGGCATTAAGGCATCTGTGAAACCCAAGATACTATAAGGAAAAAAATGTGTTTATATGCAAATGTTTATTTTTCAGGAGTGAAAGGCAATAGTTGCATCAGATCCTCAAGAGGATCCATAAAACAATGTTAAACATTAAATAATATGCCATGCCAAGTAAACAGGAAATCTTATGTCATCTTTATAGAAATTTCTTTTCCTAACACAACTTGCAGATGCACACATTTTTCTCTTTCACCCTCTTTGTTCTAGGTTTTTTACAGACTATCGTTTCTGTTAACATATTCCTTATGTGGACAATTTCTTAACGTGGACTCTTCTCAATATTAAAAACTTCCCATAAAAATATATAAAATTATGACACAAATAACATCATTTGGGGTCTCATTGCTTCCCAAGTTCCCTAGTCACATATTTAAAGACCATTTCTGAGGGGTGGGTGTATCTATAATCAGCCAATGTCATCCACTGAATATCTCCATGTTCTAGCAGCATCATGAGGAAGCTCCCAAATATATGCTCTCACCACTATCACTAATAGAGAAGGAACATTTCCAAGGGCATATCTATTGATGTTGGGGATATAATCCTATGCAAAGAACAGCAGATTTGGATTCAACACCTTTCCCCTTTACATATCACTTTTGGTAACTCAGGATTCTGGAAATTTGACACAATTGCCCAATTACTTTCTAGAAAGAAAGTAGCTATCTCTAGACCCAACCCAACCACATGGGTGGCTTTTCCCTTCCTCCCTCAAATATTCAGACTGCACATTCCCTCCTATGTATTATTTTGTTCAATAGCTTCTATCCCTGTGGAATACAAGAGCAGAAAACTACCAAAAGAAAGAAGAGTAAAATAAAACAAATTGCCAAAGAAAAACATCCAAAAACTTATCACTGAGAGAAGGGAAAAATCGAGGTCTCCACAGATGAGTGCTTTTAATTAGGAAGAGGGCTGAACGGCAAAGAACTTATGCTAATAAGCAGCCTCTTTTAATCAGCTTATTAAAAAGAAACATTTTTAACAGCCAAAATAGTTTCAAAAATGGTAATTATTAGAAAAGCATTAGCAGGTTGATGGTAGGGGAAGGAAAGGGCTGGTCACGAACCGAAATTAAAAAGCTTTTTGCATACCCAGTGGTCTTGCTGAAGCAGGGCGGTGCCAGCGCGGGCGTGTTTTGTGTCAGCTTCACCTCTTTCCTAATGTAAGAGACTGTCTCTTTTCTTTCCCAGGTCCCCCAGTTTCCCATTTTTCCTTCTTTCTTTTGGGTTGTTTTTTCTCTCTGCTGCCCCTTAATCATTTCTAACACGTTTTCCCCAATATTTTTCCTCTTCCTGCTTTTTTTGTTCCAAGGCTTTGGTTCCACTTTCTTTCCCCTTATAAGTATGCTTTCCTAGTGTACTGATCTTTTCAGTTCAAACAAGTTCAACTTTTCTAACTTGAATTTTAATATGAAAAAAATCTATTAATATTTGGCTTCTAAGGAATAGCTCTAGCATTTTCATTCTGTTCTGCATCTAGTTAGGAAAAAACCTCCAAATACTTATTGAATTCTATTCCAGTATCGATTAAAATATGAGGATCTCTTACCCTGAGAGAAGGTCCTAATTTACTGTTAGTCAAGGTATAAGCAAATATAGTCCTCTACGAGTCTTTAAAAGAAAAGGGAATTAATGTAGGGACCTGACAAAGACATGATAAAGGAGGATGAGAAGCCAACCAGGGGACACTGAGCCCATAAAGTGATTAGCAATCCCAAGAAGCTCCTCCCACCTCCTAGTCATAGAGATAGAGGAGATGGTATTGCTTGAACCCAGGGGAAAAAACAAGAAGTATGCAGACCTGTCCTAGGGATCTGAAGTAACAGAAGAGACTCAGCAGCTGCCTAAGATACCAACTGAAGCAAAGAAAAGAGAGAGAAAAATACTCTAGCTGTTCCCTTTCTCCTTGCCCTCCAATTTCTCACCATGCCTTCCACTGGCTGAGCTCAGCAATTGGCCAACTTAACAGGGGAGCCTTGGAACCAAAGCTTGTGGAGGTCAGACTCCTGCTACAAAGAGAGGAGCAGAGCACTGTGAGGACAGGATCTAAGGAGCAACTGCCCCAGGGCCAGTACACTTCAGCTCTTAGCATAGGAAGGAAACGGATTATTCTATTTTTTCATTTTTCTTCTCCCATATGCTAGCAAATTGTCAATGCCTGAGTTGAAATAGAATTCAAATATCTATAAGAGACTCAAAATCTCAATATTTGGAAATTTGTAAGTTCTCAAAGTCTTAACTACTCAATGCATGCTTTAGCTTTGAACTAGCTACCTTGAAACAGTGAAGGTTCAAGAACTCCTATGCTTGTAGACAAAATCTTCCCTCGGTATCCACACAATTAGGGGGAAGTCAGGGTTAGGAAAAGAGGCAGTATCTGGGCAGCTGCAATCTCTATTTATTTTACAAATTATATGCTGCTACTGAACTAAATGTGCACAGGGATTTGGTAAGGAGATATGGAGGAGTAGATGGAAATAAAATTTACGACAAGAATTTTTGATTTAAAGGCCAGATGATCTATTACAAATTATCTGAAGAGTCAAAATTTTGAAATTTTTATTTCTATATTATAAATCTGGTGAATGGCAGAAAAAGAAGAAACAGGTGGTCTAATTTCAGTGGAACATTCTCTGTTGCTTGGCAAATCTTTTCATTGTCCCCAGTTCTTAACTCATGTCCATGGACTCTTGGTTGGTCCCCAGTAAGTTCTCTTGTGCACTCCCTGTAGTTGATTTCCTAAACTTCTACCACTGTGCTTTAAAGTCCATATCCCAAACACATTAAAAACAAATTCCTCTAGATGAGATCTTCCTCAACTTCCCTGCCCACTGCTTTAACACTTACAGGTTGATTCATCTTTATTTATTCATTTACAGAGGAAGCAGTCTGTCCGTTCTCCCTGGAGTCCCATGCTACCTTGGGATTAGGTCCTATCCTCTCAAGAACTCTGGCAATTGCTTATATCAGTTAGGTTCTTTCCTTGAAATTGTCTACTTATCTCTTTCTCAACAATAGTCATCACTTCACTTTCCCTCTACAATTTGGTTTTTCTCAAATTTATGCTCATTGATCTAATCACTTGTCATGTAGCCAGATATATTTCCAACTGTGTCCCAGGCAAATTCATGTTTTCACACCTAACATGTCCTCAATGAAGGCCTTATCGTCCCTTCCAAACATTCTCTGCTACCTTTACTCTCATCTATTTAAATTCCAAAATAGGAATCTACCCCTGTGCCTAGTATATTCTTCCTCCTAACCTTTATGCTCCTAGATCTTTCCAGTCATTCTCCTCTTTGCCTCAGTGAGATTTACCTAATCTCACCAACTTTAAACAGCTGCCCTGTTGCTCGGACACAGCATCCTGTGTTAATGATCTGCAGAGCATTACCTCGTCAGATAATGTTATTTATTTGTTTATTCATGCATTGTCTATCCCCTCCTCATAAGAAAATAAGCTCCCTTTGGGGCCGGCCTGGTGGTGTAGTGGTTAAGTTCATGCACTCCACTTTGGCGGCCAGGGGTTCGCAGCTTCGGATCCCGGGCACAGACCAACACACCACACATTAAGCCGTGCTGTGGCAGCATCCCATATACAAGAAAGAGAAAGATGGGCACAGATGTTAGCTCAGGGCCAATCTTCCTCAGCAAAAAGAGGAAGATTGACAACAGATGTTAGCTCATAGCAATCTTCCTCACCAAAAAAAAAAAAAAAAAAAAGAAAGAAAAAGAAAATAAGCTGCCAGAAAACAAGGACTCAGTCTTATTTACTGCTGACATATTATAAGCATTCAATAAATATTTATTAAATGAATAAATAAACAATGAGTTCCTGATTCCTTTAGATATCCAATCAATAACCAAGTTTTGTGGATCTTACCTCAAAAATATTTTTCCCTACCTGTTTAGTTCA
This sequence comes from Ceratotherium simum simum, assembly GCF_057802395.1. NCBI lineage: Eukaryota > Metazoa > Chordata > Mammalia > Perissodactyla > Rhinocerotidae > Ceratotherium > Ceratotherium simum. The sequence goes on from NC_141914.1 coordinate 18,389,989, forward strand.
TATTCTTAGCACTTTTTTTCCTGGACTATTTCAAATGGTCTTGGCCTCCACTCTCTCTCCAGGTAAAACATCATCTAAATTAGCATCAGAATCATAACTATTACAAAATAAGTAATCTGATCACGATACTTAGTTTTGCACATAAAAATCTCTAGTTTTTTTTATTGCTTAAAAGGTAAAATCCAAATATCTTAGATAGGAATACAAAGCCTTCAAAATCTAGTCCAAATTTTCCTCTTAGCCTTTAATTCCTACCTTTTTCATCTACACCCTACATTCAAGCCATATAAAATTTCTCACTTTTCTCCAAACATGTCAGACCTTTTCATGACCCTTAGCTCTAGTATATACTGTTCCCTGTGCATAAAGTGTTTTTCTTTTCTTCATTGGAGAAATTATAACAATTCCTCTAAAACCCAACCCCAATATAACCTCTTTTGTGACATTTTCCCATATCTTCTTAACAAAATTGGTTCTGCCCATTGTGTTTTATTTTAGCACTTACTACGTCACACTACATACATAAGTAGGTGGTGTGCCTCCCGCTGGACCATCCATTCCTGTAGGGCGGGGAACATGGCCTCACCATCACTGTCTCTCAATACCCTTGCGCCTGTCTGCAACAATTTGTTGAATGAATATGCGAATTTATTAATTCAAACACATGAGAGACTATAGCCATTTTCTTGGGAGTTGTCTATTTTTTCAAAGGAAATCAAAATTGAGGCACAGAAATATTGATTCTCAGGGATAAAAAAGCAAGAAGGGAAGAAAATGTAAAGTGTACTTGAGAAATGAAAGGCATACAGAGTTCTGTGGCCATTTTCGTTGTATTCTGTCTCCTTGCACTCCATGGTCTTATAAACTAAAAGAAAGAAGAAGGAAGGAAGGAAGGGACGGAGGGAGGGAAGGAAGGAAGGAAGGAATGGAGTGAGGGAGGGAGGGAAGGAAGGAAGGAAGGAATGGAGTGAGGGAGGGAGGGAGGGAAGGAAGGAAGGAAGGAATGGAGTGAGGGAGGGAGGGAAGGAAGGAAGGAAGGAATGGAGTGAGGGAGGGAGGGAGGGAAGGAAGGAAGGAAGGAAAGAAGGAAGAGAAAGAAAAGCACACAAGTGGCCAAACGGTAGGTAGCCTGCGTTACTGTTTTATCAGTTCTCATAGAAATAGTAAATCATAGAAAATTAGAAATAGAAGAAATTTTAGTAATCATCCAGTCCAAACTCTTCACTCTCCCAATTAGAAAATTTATAAGTCCAATAGGTTTGACTTGCTTAAAATCACCCAGTTAATAAGTAGTAGAACCTTAATTCGAATTTTGTAAAACAAAGATTAATGAGCCTTCAACACATCATATTTTTCTTTCAGACATATGTTAGTTCCCAGAGTTTAAAACACATTCTTATTCTTTCTACCATCGCTTTTATTTCTATTTTTTCAAACACACTCTGCATGCTTAAATGCAATCTTCTGATCCATCACTGCCCAAATACATTTATGAGAATATATAAGAAGATAAATACAAAAAAAATTTCGTATATAAAATTTTGCTTGGTAAAAAATGTTAGAAGCACAACCATGTTGCATGCACACAACAGGGGCTAACAACACTTAAATGCGTCTAATTTAAAATCTCCATACCTTTTCTGCAAAAGTACCTTATTTTTATTGTTATGTTTTGATGTGAGTGACTATAGCAGGCAAATGCTAGTATTCGCAGCCCTAGTTCTAGTTTGTCTGAGAAAATTATGCCAAGCGTGCAGTGCCATCTGCTCCTATAGCGATGCCATCCTTCCATTTTTCAGCAAGGTGATAAACAACCCAACTGCACGTCATTCTCTGAGCTCCACAAGCACCTCCGGGGCAGGAGAGGGGAAGGGATGTGGTCCCCCTATGTTACATCCGAAGTAATATATGTGGTAGGGCAGGGAGAGGGAGATGCAATAAGTGAACACTTGGAGAGATGAATGGGAGGGCAGTCCTAGAAATACTTAAGCAGCTACAAGACAGAAAGATTCTCTGCTACTTCGCAAATGTCTTGCTAATGGAGATGATAGGGCTGAAGAGAGGTGGAGTAGAGATGGGGCTGATGTTCATTTCAGAACATTTTGAAATTAACAAGCCTCATATCAGCTTTTCCATTCTCAATTTTTTTGTGATTATGGTCATCTTCTCACTAATAAAGAAATGGTCAGGAAATGGATATGTAATTAGAAAAGAAGCTGGAAAATTATATAGAACAGTGTGGTGTTAACAATTCATGCAGGGCTTACATACCATTTTCAATAAGACATACAAGTGAGGTCACAGAACTCCGATCTTGACAAAGTGATGTGAAAGTTGAGAAAATTTTAAGTCTGGGAGTGACCGTTATCTAATATTTAAATTGCTTCTGTAATTTCCTGCCTCTCAAGTGAGCTGGCTTCTGTTTGTCTACAATCAGTAATAGGAAACTATTACCTTTTTCTATTAGACCAGGACCTTTCTATACACATTCCAGACTTTACAGATCTGTTTTGATGTCACACAGTTTCTTAGTTCGTGAATAAAGCAAATTGTTATATGTCATCAATATTATCCTCTAAGACACTAAGAAATAGATTTAAGAAATATTTTTAAAAGCTAACATGTCAAAAGATATTTTGCTGTTTTCAAAATGAAAATCCTACAAATAAGACATAGAAAAAATAACACTATGGAGATATTTGGAGATATTTTTGGAGAAATCGAAGTTTATAATAACATTTTGGGAAGAAGTTTTGGGACGAGGGTAAGCTTACGGGCGTATTCAGGAGAGGAGTGTTTCTGTGGGTAGAAACCAGGAGGCAATATCAAGCTGAATTTTGGTCTGGAGCCAAGTATGGAATCCAGAAAGAAGAGAATTTAGTAACTAAGGTCTATCTCTATTCTTTGACTACTTAAAGTACAGGTGAATTCTGTAGTTAAACCTAAAGTGGCAATAAAAACCAACCAATGGGAATCTTTCTCAGGCCAAATTAATTCATATGAGAGACTTTAATGTGGATTTAGTTTTTCTTTCCTCAAATTATATTGAGACAGCGTGTGTGCACCAGAGACCTACAGAGCATGATAGGTTTGAGTCCACACAGCATAGAAGAGAAATCACAGGAGAATAACAAAAAGGATGGTGACCTCAAGGACAAATTCTCATGGACATATTCTTAAAAAGTGATACTATTAATCATCTGAGTAATGACAGCTACCAAACTCTGTGCTAGGTGATGCGCTGGGTTTTGGAGATACTAAGATGAAGCAGACAGAAGAAGCTATCTCAAGAAGCTCAAAAATTAGAAGGAGAGAGTGATGCACATCCAACCAACTCACTTGGGAGCAGGGGGGTGGGCCCATCTTCTGGGGAAAGTTAGAAATGGCACCAGAAAGGAAATAGGATTTTAGCCTCCAGGGCCTTGAAGGATGAATTGGAGTACAACAGCTAAAAATTGAGAAAAGGGCATTCCAAGCAGCTGTGATATCTGGACAGGAACTGAGGCAAAATAAGCCACTTTGTCTATATCCTCCATTCTGCAAATAGTAGGTTGACTTTGGCAAAAAGTCAGGCAAAGGAGACAAGGCAGTCTTCTATGTCATGGCCAACCTGCTCAATTTTCAGGCCAACTACTTTGGACCCTTTTGGCTTTGAGCTCTCTGCTCTTCCCTACTCATGCCTCATCGGGGTTCCTTGAGCAAGAAGCCAAGCCAAAGATGCCTGTGTATGTACGTAGACATGAGTACACCCACATGTCTGTATGAACTTATGTGTGAAAGGCTGGCATTTATTCTTCAGGCTGATACAATCTCCATCAGAATAATCTTTTGAATGGACTAATGTTTAATAACACTTCTGATACTAGGAGAGTCAGGGGATATGTTGACCTAAGCTGTGTCCAAAATAATAGCCCTTGATTTCAGGATTAATAAATCATCTAGTCCTTTTATCTGATTTTCTTTTTGCCTTGGTGCCTGGATGACATGGCAGTTTTCTGCTTAATCGTGGGAGCCAGTAGTTCTCAGATGCTTCTGGAAACTAGCAGAAGATCCTTTAATATCTAGTCTTCTGGGCACTACATACCCAAGAGAATCCCAGAAAATATTGCTGTAACAAGCCCCTTTAGATCATACTTAGCCAAAGTTATGGGCTAGTACTACTTTGTAGCATAAATTTATTATTATTGTTATAGTTTTACCATTGACAATGCCAACAACTCCTGCCATTAAAATGACCATTTATAATTTACAAAGTGCTTCCAAGTGTATTATCTCATTTAAGTCTCCTGTGAACTCTAGGATGAGTATTATTATGAACCCCATTTATAAACAAGACTGAGATCCAAAGAAATAACTGACTTGCCCAGGATCACTCAGCTATGAGTGATAGCAGTGCCACAGAAAAACCCAGATCTTCTTCCAAATCCTATGCCTTTAATAACCCAGAATGACAATCTGTGCCTTACAGAATCAAATTCAATAAAATGAATAATAGAGTGCCTGACAATGAAACACATGCTATATTTACTCCCCAACCTTAGTTTAAACAGAGATATCATGGTATTGTTATTTTGCCTATGAATACTTGTTTCATGTGAGGTGACATCTTTGCTGTCTGAGACACGATGTCAAATACAGGGTAGCAGGAGTTTCTGGAACTTTCTATTTACCCTAAATTCTCCTATTGACTCTGCATTTGGTAACACTTCCCTTGTTAAAGAGCTGCCTCCTTTACCCTGACTTCCACTCATTTTCAAATCATCCTACTCAAGAAAATATCCAGGAAACAATCATATCTGTGTAGAAATTAAACATAAATTATTATCAACAGTGGAGCAGCTATTTTCTACTTCCTCCTTCAGATGCTCAAAGTTGTGACTGAAAAAAAGCAAAAAAAAGGGGGGGGGGAATGCCAAGAAAGCCATAAAAGAAAAAAAAAAGGGAAAGGAAATTCATTGTGTCCATATGCCCACCTCTACACTAGAGGTGGGACAAAATATTCAAGCGGAGAATGGGTGACCAGCTCATTCCCGAGGTGGGATTCGTTCAAGGGACACAGGTTAGCTGTCCACAGGCCCACCTTCATTTTGTTGCCATAAGTTCAGACCCCCCTTACCAAGCCATGCTGCCCCATCGGGAAGAAATGTGGTCCTGAGCAATAGTTTCCATTTTTGTAAAACATGTCCCTGCCGTTTACATGGATCAGCTGAAACAATAAACTACTGGAACAAATTATTACTAATTTAAGGTAGAAATATCTGATCTGAGCATCAATTTGACTTATGATTTCTTTGATGAAATCCTCATTCAAATTTCATAAACTCTAGAATCTACAATTACTAATCCAGCCACAAAGTTTAGTGTTAATTTTTTGAGGAGGGCATTGGTAGTACAAAAGGTAGAGATGGGAAACACCTCAATACCAAGACAACCTTTTTAACAGGAGTCGGTCCTGGGGGCCAAAGCCACCCAGCAGGTGCTTTACCCATAAGGTTGATCGCACTGAAAGCAGGTGAATTGATTAGCAAAGGAGCGGTCACAAATGCAGATATAGGCGGGTAAGATAAGATAGTTCTGGTCTGGTGAATCATTCCTTTCATCTCAAGACTGTAGAGGGCAGCTTCTTTAAAGGAACTGAACTAGGCAAGGCAAAAGGTTCAGCAAGAATAGACAGCTGATCCACTCATCAGAAAGGATTATTATAAGGGGTAGGAGCTTAGGCTAAACAACATCTGAGAACAATTCCTGTTCTAAAATTCTATGAAAGATTTCAATTTGCAAATACCTTACTTTCATCTTATAGGAGTCTTTTTTTAGACATACCAAAATTCAGTGCTTATATCTTAAATCATGTTGTACCCTTAAATTTAAATGGATGGTAAACAGCATTATTTGTTAAGCCTTAAGTCCTCAAAGCTGAAAAACTCATTCTGCTTCTCATACATTTGACCAATAGTGACAAATCACCAGCTGCAGGCAGCCCAAGCGGCCAATGTTTATTAAATGTTTCACTCAACCCCAATCCTCATGAATTGTTTAACATACAAGAGAGACAAAAAGCCAGTATTTTTCCTTGTGTCAGCTCTCATTAGGAGCGTCTCTGCTCCTCTCGCTGCTGGCTAGAGACAATATTAACATTCATTGTTCTTAAACACATGGGGGCTTTGGGGGCCTCTGCATAAAACAGCTAACCCTGTGCCAGGTGTCTACAAATGCACACCCAGTCTACAAACACAAAGAGGCAAATGCGAGGGTCACACCGATAGTACACACTTAGGAGAGCAAGGCAGCTGGCAGATGTGCTAGAGAAAGAACTCAGTAATCTCACACCAAGAAGAAACCCTCATGAAATCAATCAAGACAAAATGAGACTTTTCAAGTCATCCATTTAAAGTTAGCCATAAGGGAATTGGCTTTAGGTAGCCTGTTGTACCTGCAAGATGAAGACTCTTATCCAGCCTTTGGAGTAGCTAGAGAATTTCATCATTGTTGCTTTTTTTTTTTTTTCATGCTGCTTCCCTCAATAGTTTGTGGGGAAAAATTGGAAGGCACACCATAGGAGTGGTAGATAGTTCACTTGGAAAATCCCCAAAGGCACTTGTAATCACGAGTCCCTGTGATTCTAAGTAGCTAAACATTTTTAATAAATAACTTGGATTTTTCTCTGAGAAGAAAATATTTTAGCATTATGAATGTGAATAATTCGAGGAGAATGTTACTGCAATAAATGCCTACTTCACAGGTATTCAATGCTACCATTTCTGTAAACAGTATGGTTTCAACCAGCCCCACAAATATCATCATAAAGTTAAGCTGAAGGAATTTTTTTCTGCTTTGTAATAGCCTCCAGAAAGGCCAATTTCATGACACCCATCATTAAGAATTAGGGGATGACTTGAGTAAATTGGAGATCTATGTCCTGATCAACAAACACAGAGGCCTCTTTGGTCTACAATGCCTGATCAATGAAAAAAGGACCCTAAATACTGAATAAGTCTATCCTTCTCTAGAGTTTTTTGATCAATATGATCTTGAGCTAAACCAGTAGTCCCAGAGCTCTTCCAGATTTGGAGAATTATCAGAGCTATCAGCACATGGTCTGACCCTTTCCCTCCTCTTTCTTCTTAAAGAGAGAGCTAAGGATCTCCTTGAAATATTACTATTGCAAAGGGGTCTAAGAAATGGATACATTTTGCAAATTGAATAAATACAGACATAAAACACCCTTCACCATCTGCATATACCGACCAGCCATATAACATAATTTGCAGTAATCAGATGTCATCCATGGAAACACAGAAAATGAGGGGTGGTATTTTCCATTAGCGACATCCAATCCCCAAACAGAGAGTTTCTATGGTGGTTGTAAACATCAGCTAAACTCCCTGGAGAAACACATTTTTCTGGAACACTGCATATATGTGATACATACAGCAAGTTTTTATTACTATTATTTGTCTTTTATCTTTCACATATCTTTGCAGATGACAATTCACAGCAACCCAAAATAAGACTGCAGAGGCAAGAGAAAAAGAGAGCTCTAGATAACATTAAGTGTAACAAACCTTACTAATTCCCTCTTGCTTGTTCACATAGCCAAAGCTAGCCTACAGGAGGGCCTATGTAGGTTCCTTTTGCAAGTATGGACATTTCTCATTTGTTGTTTTACATAGGACATTGGCAGTTGCTGTGCTTCAGTGAACTCAGAAGTTTTAAAGTAGCAAGAAAAAAATAAATAAAACCAACAAAGTTTGAAATTTAAGAGTGGAGGTCAGTGCCAGGAAGACAGAGTGGAGGTGTATGAAGTAAGCTGCTATAAGGGTCAGGGTGATAGCTCTTCTTTCTCAAAAGGGCCCGGCAAGAACACTCTCATTCCCCACTCGTCACAGCATTTTATGAAGTGTATATTCACTTTCAGACCACCAAGTTCTTCCCAATTTAAACACTATATGCTTTTTCCCTTTGCTTCCTTTCCCTACAGTTCCATGATGGTCCTCCATCCTCAAAAGTCCAGTAGCACTGACTGCACACCCTGCATGGGGGACATTTAAAATGATAACCTGTAGAGAAATTTCTCTTTTAATATACCCTGAATATACATGGAATATTCTCTGAGGACAGGGACCATGACACATCTCTTAGTATCCCAATCACTGTACCATCCAACACACAGAAGGAGGTATAAGACTATCCATTGATGATAAAAGTTTCTGTATCCATTTTATAACCAGCAGTCTATCTATAAATTAGATCTGGATTTGATAGTTCTTATACTCATTCATGCAACAAATAGATTTATATAGAATTTTACTCACCACTGCCTACTTGTTTTGCAGAAAAGGACAATGGCATAATGTGGCCAGAGCAAAAACGAGAAGAGAATAGACAAAGATAAGAGAGATATTGAGAAGGAAGCCTCACATACCACAGTAAAGACAGCTAAGTTGGTTTCCTCCATTTCTGCCTCTCATGGGTAAACAAAACCAGGTCTTCTATTAACACCTTCTCCTTTCAGTAATGTCATAGCCTGATTTTATTAGGACTCGAACTTTAAGCAAGTGCCATTAACTTCGCCAGGACTAGAAAAAAGGCAGCCTGTGGCTTTATACAAACCTCTGACTACAATATGTTCAGTGGTTTGACTGGATGGTTCCAATCTTTTTGGGAGAAACTCTAATGGTTGGTATTAATTCTTAAGAAATTTCCCAGAATTCAAAAATCATCCCATAATGTATTTTTCCACAAAGCTCCCTTGATAAAAAAAAATCATAACTTTGCCAAGGATATTCACTTTCGCACTGGGTGTTTTCCAGTCTCTCAGACATCCCCTTTCTGTTTCCCTGAAGAGGATTTCTGATAGAAAATTTTCTCTCATGCTTCTTCAGACTGGAGGGGGACTCTTCACCAATTACTGAGGTTGGACACCAGGAAAGCATCTTTTTCCTTTGCTTTTTGGTCTTAATGTATCTTTCTTTACATAGCATTTGTGTGTGAAACTGCGTCTTCTCTACATTTCCATCTCATCTTGGACAACAGCTCTATTTTAGATTTTTATAGACAAGGTCTTCCTCTTTTTGATCCACCCATTATCACAGGTGGTGATGTTTGTTTCAGTAACATGTTTATGTACTGACATGACAATTATGGAATTTGAATGAAAGAACTGAACAATTGAGTGCACTAGATTATGATGCTTTAGATGTGAATTTATTGACAAGTTTGCTACAGGGTAAAAGTCTTCAGTTAGAGCAGACACAGTGTAGGAGTCCACATGCTAGAACAATTTGATTACGTGCCAGAAGTCTCTCAATAGCCACTTTGAAACATGCATATTTATAGACAAAGAGAAGCATAAAAATTGCATACGGTCTTCTGACTGCTTGAGCACTTAACTCTAACTAGAGAAGTGAAGCGGAAGTCAATTTAATCTTTTTTCTTTCATTTTTTAATACTTGGGTGCCACAATATTCACCTACTGTTACAATTCGCTACTCTTAGTTAAATCCCTGAAGGCCGTGCTCTATGATTCCTAAGACTAGAAGCTGGAGGATGTGAGAAGGCGAAGGGCTGCATTCCATGACAATTAGATGAGATGTCCCTCTGGGAATCAAATCAGCTTGGGTTTTAGGGGAAAAAATGTATGCTTCCAGGAAAAAAGGAAGAAATTTGTATTACAACATAGCCTAGAAGCAAAACCATACTTAAATAGGAGGTGCTGTTTGAAAGTTTCCTGTGTTTTTATTTATTTTTTAGGTGACACATTGAGTCTTAAGGGAAATAGTCAGACACCAATGGGTTGTTTATAGTGTGACCATTTTCCTTCTCTCTCGGTTTTCCTTTTTCTTTCTGGTGCTTCCCTGTTTATCCGATCTAATGCAATAAAATGCATAATTAACTTCTAAACGCTTCCGTTGAGCGGTGCAATTTGTCAAGTCGAGTTGTTAATAGAATTAAGCTTTTTATCAGCGATTAGCAAAAGAAGGTAAAAAAAAAATTAATTACAGAATTGTATGCCTCCCTGGTTCAAAGCCAGGTTTTGGATTAAATGTTCGATAAAGGTTTCCTGACATGTTATAAAACATTTAGCAAAAGCTGCTTTCCACTAGTGCGTTTATAACTCGTCTCTGCAAAACCAACCAGCAGGGCATGAGCATTTGGGCAAACCTTTGTGCACAGCAGCGTGGGAATACAGAAAATCACTTTCACAAAATACTGAGGAAAACATTGGTTCTCCTCACACTGTTCAAAAGAAGAGACAAGCTATGACCTCACAGGTGTTTTGCATCTTTAATTTTTAATAGTGTGATTTGCACCTTGAGTGAAGTTGGAGAATTGGTTGGAGGGAGTAATAGAATAGTGCATTGATGACACAATTAATATATAATATGCCTTCATCTGTAACTATATATAACATACCCACAAAGGTTAGTATGTAAAGGGTCAAAGGTAAAGAGCGGAAAGGCTACTCAAAATATCTGATCCTATCTAAATCTCTACTATAATTCTCTTGTGCTTGGTACTATCTTTTCTTCTCTCTTCTGTGTCCTCATCACCTCATTTTCCAGTAAAGTGGAATAATTCAATCCATTTCATACGCTCACTTTCTCCAGTCTGAGCGAGGAGGAAGGAGAGAAAGAAGGAATCTGATGGGTCAGATCCTGACATTCATGGAGTCACTTACGAGTGGCACAAGTTACTGTTCCTCAGTAGCAAGAAACAAGCCATATTTTACCTTTTTTAAACTGCTTGCACTCAGGCACAGCAAGCACTTCTTGTCTGCTCTTCTACATCTGGGGCTACTGTGCTTTGGGCTGTCTGTTTCCAAATCCCAATGTTGGGGGCACTTTGGGGCAAGGCCTAGGGTGTGGTTTCCATAGGAAAGTTGTGTTCTTCAAAGAAGGCACTCCCAGTGTGTAGGTCTCAAGTTCTAGATTTAGGATGGAAGGTCAGAGGTTGCCCTTCAGACTCAGAGTCAAGTCATGTTCTATAATCCCCCTTATAGCAGAGAGCCAAGCATTGGAGTTACAGAGAACTTTTACAGACTAATAAAATTGATACACATTTACAAATGGAGTATATCCAATCTATGCATATATACTCCATCCCTTAGAAACCTGAGAGGAGAAGGAGTGGTAGGCCCCAAATGCACAATAGGCAAAGCATTCTTCTTTTATCACGGACACCGTCTTAATCTGGGCTGCTATAACAAAAATACCATAGACTGGGTGGCTTAAAAAACAAACATTTATTTCTCACAATTCTGGAGGCTGGGAAGTCCAAGATTAAGACACCAGCAGATTCGGTGTCTGGTGAGAGCCCGCTTCCTGGTTCATAGATGGCTGTCTTCTTGCTGTGTGTCCTCACATGACAGAAGGGGCAAGAGAGCTCTCCAAGGTCTCTTTTGTACGAGAACTAATTCCATTCATGAAGGCTCCATCCTCATGACCTAATCACCTCTCAAGGCCCCATCTCTGAATATCATCACATTGGGGGTTAGGATCACAACATATGAATTTGGGGGGGAAACAAACATTCAGTCCATAACAGATGCTTACGCTTTTCTTCTGTTTTCTTATTCCTCTTTCTTTCCTCTCACTCTTGTCTATCTTTTCTGCTTTCCAACATTCTTTGGATAATTTTTTGAGTAATCATGCAGGATTCAATTTGTAAGCATTCAAAGAGTGGTACAGTATGACTACGTTATGTAATAAATTTGGATTATATGAAACAATAGTGTTATTGTACTTTTCTATAGAAAGTTGTAGACTTGTTCTAAATATTTGCTGCTAGTTATAAAATAAACACCAATAATAAAAAATAGAACATGGATTCAGCTTAGATATCTGGTTGAGAATTGTAATGAGCAATGTAATTTTTCTGGTTGTTTGAATTTAAGCTCCATGACCTCTAGGGACATTTTTAGTCTTGCTTATTATCCCTATAACCTCATTACTTAGAGGAGTTTCCGATACATGGGAGGTACTCCATAAATATTAGTAATATTAATGAATGGTTAAGTGAATGTTATACTTTGTGTCTTTTATCTTGTTTCCACTCTTCTACTGAAATTTTTTAAAGTATTTTTTGCTTCCTCAGTAAACATGGAAACATACTTCGACTTTTCTTAATGACTCAGAATTTTGCAGTGCCCCATTAAGTATGAGTAATAATAATTAGCACTATAATTAATAACCTGACAATTATCAGGTAGAACAGGAGGAATTAAAACTGATCTTCATCGACCCTAACTTGTCACTCGACTTGCTTTTGACTGATTCTTTGATTCCAGCTTTTCCTTTATCTCATTCTCATAAAAGAATGAATAACATGCAATTCTGTGGCCTCCTCAACTAAATTTAACATGGTTACTTTTCTACAAAATTAATGAGTAAATCTAAGGATGAATCTATCTTCTCCCAAATTGTTTCCCAACTCTCATTATAATATTTCTTACCATTTATATTGGTCTCCTTTGAATTTTCAGTAGCTTTTGAAATATCTTTTATTAGCTGAGCATTAATAATAACTTAAATGTGGAAGCTTTACTTCATTCTTCTGTCTTTTTCTTTTATTATTGAGTAAAAATCCTCTCCATTTAAAAAATTAGTATATTTGAGAATTAATCTTTAAAGTACTAAACACAGTGTCAAGGACAATTTTTTCCAAGCTTTTCTTTTTTATTAAAATTTAACAGAATTCTAGAAGGAAGCAATAGTTTTAAAAATCTTGTACTAAAATGAGGTGATGGAAATCTCTTTTATAGAAATGTATCATATTCTAATTAACACATAGGTCCATAGTTTGAATTAAGAAAGCAACAATCACAAATAGTAAAATGCTAAGAAAATATTAGGGATGTCTTAGCTCTGCTTCCTGAAAGTGAACAAGTGCCTAACAGTAAAACAAGAGTTGTTACTTTCAGGTGAGCATATGCTTCTAGAGTGATCTCTTTTTGCACATATAATAATGCAAAGGGACCACTCAATAAGAAAAAGAGAGAGAGTGACATTCGTGCACAAATTTGTACTTTCTCAACAAATGGTTTATGTCTAACACTCTTGAAAACTACTGGAATGATATTTTCCATCAATAAAAATCTTGTTTTTTTAAAAAAGCCCATGCATTAATGTAGTCATTCTGTCCTTATTTCGCCTACTCTGGAGATGTTTGAGTATGGCTTGAGCATACACAAGGATTGTCTTTTTTTCACCAAAACATATCAATTCGTTTGTGCTCCAACACTGTTCAACGTATTTAGTAATTAGGACAAGAGAAATTTGAAATTCTGCAAAATTATTCAGTTGCTATGCATTTAGCTGATAAACTTTCACAACATACATTTAGCTATTCAATAACACATCAATCTTAAAATGCTACTGCTATCTTACCAACAATGCATGGGCCTCAATCCATTGTATTTACTCAAAAACATTTATTTTACCTGATTCATGACACATTGGGCTACAGACAGCAGTTAAAAACACCCCAATAAAATGTGGTTTGTATGTTCTAATATTGCTATATGAGTATAAGACAGTATTCAATGGCTAAATTCTAGAAGAATTTAGACTGGTTCATTTTCAGTTCTGACAGACTACAATATAAACTAAAATTGGAAAATTTGGCCAAGGCTTTTTCTCATGTTTATTGTTCCTTATAATTATACACGTGTTTTCCTATTTTAAGGCTTATACTACTTTGATAGATTACTTCTCTATCTTTCACAACTAGAAGCCAAAACAACTAGACTTATCATGTGCAGTATCACTGCTACACACTCTTTACTCTTTGTTCTCATTTTGTTTCATCTCAAAACACTTCCTTTTTTCTACAGTTTTTCTCTTCAGTCTTCTCCCTGCAATCTCCCAGGTATGGGGTGTTGTTGTTACATTTCCAAGTTTAAGTTCTTGCCTCACAAACAGGGTCAAATCTCTGATTTGTGTTCAAGAAGATGTTCTCAGGTGATTGTCTTTCCCCAAGGAAAGGGATGCTAAATTTTTCTTCTTTCTAATCCTTTCAATAAAGATCCTTTTTAACATTTGTATAGCACTTTTAACACATTTTATCTCATTTGATATTTACTGAGACCCCTAGTGGTAGGTAAGTCTCTTTAACCTCTAGAAGTCTCTCTCCTATCCAGTAATACACGGACTTTTAAAAAATTTAATTAAAGCACATGACTTCACTATAGGTATATTTATTTATTTTCAAATACTATGCATAAATTGCTCTGGTAATATATTATAAATCATACTGATATATAATAAGTGTAAAACACTATACAAAAATAGAAATAAAAATGAGTGAGATAAAAAATATAAAGATGCTAATCATTTCTTCAAGATCTCAGTGCACAGTCTTGGAACCCTCTTCGAGACCACTGCATGATCTGCCAGGCCATTAGCAACTGCATTTGGACACTTAGAGGGAGTGCCATCACCTTGGGGAGGCTCTGGGGTGGGGCTGGTGGAACATTTGTATTGCTACAGTAGCATAACTCCTAGGTTCCTAACTCCATTTTCATTTTTTCTGGCCTGAGCCAGATCAACATTTGTGAGGCTTAGGAAAGTGGAAGCTAATTAGTGTGCATCTGTGCCTTGGGGAGGGAAAACGTGGGCTCAAGGCCCAAAGTCCAAGGCAGCATTTCCTGCGGGAGATTCGGCCTTCAGTGAAGTGGTTCTCCTTGAGTGTTTGTTGATGGGAGTAGAGGTGTAGGCAGAGATAGAGCATCACCTGAGGGAGGATGCAGCTGATTAACATTCTGGGCAGGTGAAACAGTTTGTGCAAAATTAACTTTTCTGAAGCATATTCCAGAGCTTTCAAATTATGTTTTGCGTAGTGTAATTCTATCCTATTACCCTTAGCCACATACATCTTGGTATCACAGTATTGTAAATTATTCTTTTGCCTCCTTAGTGTTTACCACGTTCTGATACAGCACTTGTAGACAGTGATCATGCATACTCCTTCCTAGTTATCACAGTGAAACTAGAGCTATTTTATTCTTCCAATCTTTCTTCATGCATCCTAAAGTTCTTTAATCATTTTTGTTGTTGGTTTCTTCTTTCATTTCCAGTTATCAGTATCTTTCTGATCCCGGGGCACTCAGCCTTAGAAAGGGAATGCCAAATAGAGTCTCACCTTACCGTATAAATAGGAGCTACAGGCTACAGCTTTCCTGTTCTGTGATAGCGGGTGTCTGTTTATGAAGCCATTGCTCTTATGCATTTTTATTATCTTAGCATCACATTGAATTATCAGCATGTCCCCTTCCTATTTAGAAAGCTGTCATCTGATTCTCTCTTCTTCATGGCATCCTTCCACTTATAGTTCAGTCTTTCCTATAGCTTTGAATTCCATTTTTTTCGCAGTTTTGCTTTGCTCGAAGTGATCTGTGGTTTGCACCATTTCCTGTTTAGGAAACAATTGCCTACGTAGGAAATTATCACAGAAATTATCTTCAGAAAATTCTTAGCTGTCTGTGGGCAGGTTCACAAAATGTACTGATCTTGGAAATCTCCTTTCCGAAATGCACTAATTTCGATCAGTCTCTTTGCCACTAGAATGTGTTGCTATTCTCGATCTGAGTATATATATATCTGCAT
Source organism: Ceratotherium simum simum (assembly GCF_057802395.1). NCBI lineage: Eukaryota > Metazoa > Chordata > Mammalia > Perissodactyla > Rhinocerotidae > Ceratotherium > Ceratotherium simum. Next base: position 18,405,594 of record NC_141914.1, read on the forward strand.
TCACATCTTTTTCCTCAACTAAAGTAAGAGAGGGTTGAGTTAATATTTTAATACTCTATGTGGTTGAGATATACAACAGAAAAATAATTTGAGAATGAAACAAATACTAAATTACTTCCCTAATAAGCCTAATGGAGCCTCTCCTTACCATTTTCTTATTATTTTTCTGACCCAAATTGAGGTAGAAATACTCATATTTTATTTGCCACTTTAGATGTTTCTCACCTAAGTATAGGGACTATTATGCTAAAAAAAAAAAAAAAAAAAAAAATTTCCAGCATCTCTTGCATTGGCTATGTAAAGAGAATCAATAGTTAACACCTGCTGTTGTGCCTTTGACTTGGTGATACTGAATCTGAAATTTGATTTTAACTGTCAGAGAAGTAAAAGTCATAAACTATAGATCCTAGATTGTGGTATGAGGAGAAGATTTCACTCTTCTTGGCCTTCTAGGTTTTAGGGGATAAGTGATATAAGTGCTGATAAATTTCCTCCCTGACTCCATAGTGAGGTCTTCAATCCTCCCATAAATGCATCTTTTTGTGTTGATGTTTTGACCACTTTTGACTCATCAAAATGTTCAAGGTCTTCTCTGGGATTCTAGGCTTTTGGGCTGGAGACACGTGACTTCTCTTCACTCTGTTGTTCTTGGTGGGCACCAGAGAGATGGCAGGCACTTTTTGATGCATGCAAAAAAGAGCTACTAAAACTTGTTTAGACTATTGTATCAGGAAAGCTACCATCACACAGAAAAGAATGCAGTAAATTTCTGGTCCGAAATCACTTAGCTCATCTTGTGAAGGGAGCAGGGAAAGAATTCAAAAGGATATCATGTGCCACCCGTTAGAATGGCTATAATCACCAAGACAAAAAACAAAAAATGTTGGAGAGGATGTGGAGACACAGGAACCCTCACACACAGCTGGTGGGAATGCAAACTGGTGCAGCCTCTACGGAAAATGGTATGGAGATTCCTCAAAGAATTAAAAATAGAAATACCCTATGATCCAGCCATCCCACTACTGGGAATCTACACAATGAACCTGAAATCAACAATACAAAGAGGCTTATGCACCCCTATGTTCATGGCAGCTTTATTCACTACAGCCAAGAAGTGGAAGCAACCTAAATGTCCCTCGACTGATGATTGGATCAAGAAGATGTGGTATACATATACAATGGAATACTACTCAGCCATAAAAAAAGGCAAAATCGTCCCATTTGCAACAATATGGATGGGCCTGGAGGGTATTATGTTAAGTGAAATAAGCCAGAAAGAGAAAGACAAATACTGTATGATCTCACTCATATGTGGAATATAAACCAACACATGGACAGAGAAAACTGTATTGTGGTTACCAGGGGCAATGGGGGTAGGGAGTGGGCACAAGGGGTGAAGGGAGACATATATATGGTGATGGACAAACAAAAATGTACAACCCAAAATTTCACAATGTTATAAACTATTAAAACATCAAAAAAAAAAAAGGATATTATGTGCTTAAGAGGGCAGTGAGAAGAAGGCAAAAGACAAAAATTTACTGGGGATGCATGAAATCATTAAGATCAAAGCAAGCCACATAACTTCCAATCTTCTGTGCTTGGAATCCTCTTTTAGTTCCCTCCTGAAGCAGGTATAGGAATTGAGGGGTTCAGATGCACTCACAGAAACTGGTTTGGTGAGCACTGAGTGAGTAGAAGCCCAGTGATCTCGTTTTGTAGGCTCCTAAAGCAGTGGTTTGGTCATGGAGATATTCTATGCGTTGGGCTGTCACTCTACCCATCTGCACTGGGGAAACCTGTCTGCTCTCTAATGGTCAAAGAGAAGATAACTCTCTGTAGGAGAGGAAGAAAAAAAATATGTTAGCATAAGGTCCCTTTAATTTATAAATGACAAAGATAACAAAGAACGTGATCAGGACAGAGGTAGGAAGGAGATCATAATGAATTATGTATGCTCTCCATTGCAGGAATTCGTTAATCTACCATATAAAAGGATGGATATTTTTATAGTCACATTTGGTACCAAGGAACCAAATATTTGGTAAGGAACTACATATTGAATGCCATATTTAAATAATATTTTCAGCTTCACTTCTATGAAGTGAAGAATACTTCTATGAAGTACATATCAAGATTACAACAGTTTTTAGGTTGCCTCTCATTAAATCAACAGTTTTATGTTTTTAAGTACAGAGTTCTAGAAATATGGCCTTGTATTTATGACTCAATCCAAATAATGACTTGATCCACTAATATCACTAATATTAATCTATATAGAAAAATATCTTCTCTTTGTTGTATCCTTTTACTTCTAAAGAAATGTGGCAACATGGTTTTGAGGCCAGAATTTTCACCAAAAGTGGAAGGGTGTCATCTGTGGTCTTTACTCAGATGGGAATAGGACACACTCAGCTGCTTGGGAGAATGAGAAGCAAGTGCAGAGGAAAATACAGACGAGTTCTGAGAGGCATTCTCTGGAAATGATGGTGTATTACTACCAGGCAGGATGGCACTGGAACATGTCTGCACATCAGCCTGCACTTGGCTGTTACTACCCACCTGTCTCATTAAAGGGAAATATCACCTTTTAATATTAAGTCATCTGCTAATTCTGCAGAATACTAGTTAGGTATACTAGCTCAGCAAATTAAAGTGGAAGATGCTTAGTATATTCTGCTACCTCCCTGGTCTCTTCCTTTGTATCCGGTAGAACCTTAAAAAAATCACTCTTCTGGGATGAAGAGATAAGAAAGTTCTCCCTCTGCTCTTCTTCCAGTTCACATTCTTAATCTGGATTTCACTTTGGACCAAGGTGGAGAGTTATGTGGAATTTATTACCTGCCAAGCTTGGGCAATTAAATGGCCCTGTGACATTTGCCATATACTGAAAGGGGGTGACTTTCAAGACACCAAATCATAGCTCTAGTGCAGCCTAGTTGAACGCTGGCACAGCTCAGCTTCTGACGTCAAACTCTCTGGGAGGCTCACAGGAGGTAAGGGAGATTGTTCAGTGTTTCTGCTTTGCTATGAATAACAAGGGAGCAAGAGAGGAAAGGGATAAAGAAGAGTCACAGAAAAGATGATGGCAGGGATGGGCAAACATTTAACTCTTTGGCCCTAGTTCATTTTTTTTTCATTTGGTGAGGAAGATTAGCCCTGAGCTAACATCCATTGCCAATCCTCCTCTCTTTGCTGAGGAAGACTGGCCCTGGACTAACATCTGCGCCCATCTTCCTCTACTTTATATGGGACAACACCACAGCATGGCTTGACAAGCGGTGTGTCTGTCCGCGAGGGAATCCGAACCCGTGAACCCCGGGCCCCCAAAGCGGAGAGTGCACACTTAACCACTGTGCCACCGGGCCAGCCCCAACCCTATTCTATTTTTAATCCATTCATTTTCTAAGTCTCTATTTTAGAATCATCTATTTCTTTGACAATATCCCTGGTGACTTGACAACTGTTTTCTAATGTTCACATAATATGTGTATTGTTACTTCTCTACATGTTGATTTTCAGTTGAAGGTGGTTGATTGGAGATTAGTCTCTCATTTTAAACAGATTTATAATGTTGTACGTATTTTACTGAAAACCATCTTTGGTATGAAAAAGCATACACTCAAGAGCACCAGAGCTGTCATTTTTTCCCTTCCTGAGGAAGGGTCACCTAGAGAAAGGCTAAAGTTCATATTAGAATTTTTTTTTTAATTGGGAATTTGGCACTTGTTTGAGGTTGATATGATTTCCAAGAGATTATGGGGCTGTATTACTATTAATGTTCAATGTGGAACTGTATTTGGTGCTTTATATCATAACAGGTTTACACCTGTCCTTTTGATGATACGGTAGCTTTTCAAATCCACATATAGAGAGCTCACAGCCCTGCCATCTGCTTCCCCATCAGAAGAAACCCAACAGTTTATACTCTGCCAGAATAGGGCTTTAGTTATATTATCTACTGCTCTGGCCATAGTAATCTAAATAATTGTTCCAGGGTGATAGAGTTCTTAAGAGGGGAAATTTCCCCCCACCCCCCATGCCTTGCCTCACACCAATGTCATGACAGCCTTCCAGAGAAGTGGTACATCATCTTTCCTACAGGTGAAAAGAAAGGATTATATTCAACAGTATAAGTATCTTGGTTATTCTTTGGGGCTCCCATACAGGCTTCCTGAAATGTTTCTATACTGAACAAGCAAGGCTCCACTAGGGTTCCTTAGTCAGCTTACCACTTTGGCGGCTGTCTTCCCCTTGTCCTCTTCCCCTGACCTGGGCTAGTACTATAACATCAATTGTGCTCTCATAACACAATCAAAGACAACATATGCTTTTATCTTCAGCTTAATTTTTTTTTAAGTTTTTTCCTTCAAATAACTACCAGCAAGAATGAGGAGAGGGAATTTTTTGTGTCTTAATTTAAAAAAAAAAAATTTTTTTTAACATAAGGGAAGTATTTTATTTTCTCCCCTTGAGATTTTGCTAGCTGTTTTGTCTCCAGGGTCACAATTACTTAAAACTTTATACTTAGTTTTTAACCACCCTTTCCATCACTAGCCAACCTCGTCTCTCCCCTTTTTCCCCACACAAGAGGAAACTGCAGAGAAATACTACTTAATTATCACCCCACGTAACTAATTAAAAGCAGGATGCTTGTGTATAGTATGCTAATGAGCTATTAGAGATCCAGCATGCTTTAGTGACAAGATATGGGTTCCTATGCTACCCTTCACCTGGCTGTGGATTTCCAGTTGACAGTTAATGATGATGAGATAGGAATGTATTATGCTGCTTGCAAGCCAAGAACTTTGGGAAAAGGCAGAAAGGTCAAGCAACAAAATCACTCAAGGGAAGCAACACCTGAGCCGAAAAGAAAAGCCAGCTCTGAAGATCTGATTTATAGGAAACCATGGGATGTATAGAGCACATGGCAGAAGATGTTCAACAAACAGGGAGCTTTCATTACTATTTTTTGTGGGCCCTGATCTTGTATGTATGCCATCTGTCCAGATTTAAGTATATTCGTTTAGAAGTTCCCCAAGACAGCCTAAAAAGTTTGGCATTGCATGTAGAGGTGAGGTCAGAGGCATGCAGAAAAGCATATAGAGAGGAAAGAAAGAAGATACAGGGAGAGAGGGAAAGAATAAGTACGTATAACTACTTTGGTCTGATTATGAGAAAAAGATTACAACTGGAATAAGCAGGGATGTTAGCAAGGAGCAAGAAGATAGCAACACTAACGCTGACAATGATAATAACCAGCACTTACTGGATGTCCCCTTCCTGGGAGGCAGGCATCTGCTAAGCACTTTACATGCATCATTTCACAGATACCACACCCTAGAGAAGACTATGGTAAGACCAGTGTAAGGTTCTGAGGCAGTGTCTCTGACCACTATCTCTAAATAGAGATTCAAAACTAAGAAATTCTGCAATACAACAGGCAAAATGGACTCCCACCGAGTACACTGAGCTGGAACGCAAAGCAAGTGCTGCAACTATTGAGAGCCCATACTCCATGTGTCCAGAATGTAATTGGAACTCATTTAAGTGGAAATAAACAATGGAATGTTAACAATGTAAGCGAACTTTGAGATCCGTCTCTTTTTGTTAACAAATAGTAATGGAGGTCAAAGAAGGAGAAATGGCTTTCATGAGTTAAAGCTGCCACCACCATGTTTTGGATTTAATACTTAACCTCTATTAAGGGATGCATTTTGAAGCAATAGAATTAGCATAGCAAGGAATTTTATTTTGCTGTGCCCTCAATGTATTTGCACGTTTCCTGATTTGCGTCTGCTGGTGTTTCCCTTACGTCGGGAAGAACTACTCCCTTTCTCCTTAAGTCTTATTATCAACTGAAAGAAGAAAAGCAGCAGTCAGAATTTATAGGGAAATCCCTTACTTGCAAAGGGGAGAAGAAACTGCCCGGCTCACCCCTGCCCCTGTGGGAACCCCAGAGCTAAGTTGGCAGAGATACCATCACCAGAGAAGCAACTCCCTAGGGAACTGCTCATTAGGTTAAGAACCTCAGGTTTCTGTCTTCATGTGCATTTCAATAACAAAAATGCAATCTCTGTCTGTGTTCTCCCCAATATTTACTCTTCCCTTTTCCCTCCATAAGAACATATCTGTATTATTGGTAATGAGCCCAGCTAAAAACCTCCATTTTTGCAACCTCCCTTGCAGATGGAGCACCCCATGAGTGTAAGTAAAGTCAATGGATAGAGGCTCCAGGGACATTCTCTGAAGGAGAGATGGGAATATAATGGCTGAACCTCCAAAAATCTCCCTGAACCTTGAAGATGGAAGCCACACATTAAAGACGGCAAAGTCAAACAATGGGTCCAGGGCAGTTCTGATATAATTTCAGCCCTGGATATCTTTTCGGGACTATTTTACATTAAAGAAAACTCAAAGCCCTCACTTGTTTAAGCCACTTGATTGGAGTTTTCTGTAATATGCAACTAAATCTAACTGTAACTAATATATCTTTTCTCCTTTTTCCTTTTACTAGTCCTAGACTAATAAGAATGGCCATTTCAAATTTTTCTTTGTGGTAGACAAGAGACAGCCACCTCTTCTTACTCTTGTTTATAAAGAGGAATCCTTTTGGAAAGCAGAGTAGTCATGTAGGCTATCAATGTTTCCTTTGCCTGGCTAACCAAAACTCCTTTTCCTTGCTACAATTCAAAGATTAGGCATAAATCCATACCTATCTTTCATGTAAGGCATAACAATTTTTTCTTTCCTTCTTCCTTAGCTATATCTGAGGAACTCATAGGGTGGGTGGGGGTTTAGAAGGGAAGGACAACAAGCTTCTTTATATGCTGCTGTTGCCAGATGGGATCCTGGAGGTTCATGGAACCTCTTTAATATCCTTAGGGCCCTGTAATTTGTAGGGGCATCAGGAAGAAGCATGGCTTTTTGGAAAACTTGACAACCATAGAATCTTTCTGCCTTTGGTTTGACGTCAATGTTTTGTGTGTGTTTCAGGATTTCTAAAGTTTTTTCATCCCTTCTCTCTCTATTTCTATTTTATTTCTTTTCTTTTTGTTTTGCTTCCTTTGGATTTTATTCTTAATTTTAGAAACTGTTGCACATTTAAAGAAATGTTATTCTTCTTTTGAAGGAAGAAGGACAGGATTGGTAAGAGGGCAGGAATTTCTGTGGAGTAAAGCAAAGGAAGTAACTTTTCTTGGGGTTTGAATAGTAAATGAAATGGCAGTCCAGCTAGATGGAAGAATCTATGTAACATCAGATCATTCAGTGGGCTGGGTGGCCATGCTGTCCCTGTTCATGTATCCACATGGGTCACAATTTCCCTGGTAGAGCCTAGACAAGCCCTCCGTTGGATGGCCTTGACAGCTCAGAGAGCTGCTGTGCTGAGTAGGACTCTACCCATTCTTTTTTAATAATCACTTCTGTCCATTCCCTCCCATATTCTAAGCACAAGATTCTTTAATGCGTCTCTCAGTTAAGCCTAAAAGGTAAAATGATGGAGGGACAAGTGCAAAATTTTATAATGAGTGGTTATCAATTTCAACTCTTCCATGTATGAGCTGTGTGAGAATAAGCAAGACAAATGTGAAACCTCTGTAAACTCATTTCCTCATTTATACAATGTGAATTGCAGCCTCTCTATTAAATGATAAATGAGATATGCAACACACATATTATATACTTGGCTCATTTACAACTCACATTTGGATCTCCAGCACCCTACACACAATGTTCAATAAATTGCTCCAGAATATTTACTGACACACAATGCTCGATAAATGTGTGCTCAAGTTTGAATAATACATATGACCTAATGGATGAATGTCCTAATGGCACTGCTCTGAGTTCTGGCTGAATTTTATTTGTGTAATGCCATTCTATATTCAAGCTAAGATTGAGCTGATTCCATTGTGCAGCAACCCTATCAATAAGGTGACCATATGATTTATCATCTAAACCAGGATACTTTTGAGAATGGCTTACAACACTGTGTAAATTTCAGGTGTACATCATTATATTTCAGTTTCTGTACAGACTGCATCGTGTTCACTACCAACAGTTCAGTTTTTATCCATCACCATATATATGTGCCCCTTTACCCCTTATGCCCTCCCCTAACCCCCTTCTCCTCTGGTAACCACTAATCTATTCTTGTCTATGTGTTTGTTTGTTTATCTTCCACATATGAGTGCAATCCTATGGTATTTGTCTTTCTCTGTCTGATATTTTGCTCAGCATAATACCCTCAAGGTCCATCTGATATGATCACATCCTTAAAAAGCACATGGCTCTTTGCTTGATCCCATGGTCAGGATCACAAATGAATTTGTAATTTTGAAAGTAGACACAGGTTTGATTCTCTCAATGTTTGAGCCAACAGAATTGCCCAAACATTGTACAAGTATGCTTTACTCTGCACAATGGATTGCTTCCTGAACAATTGTGTTCATTGGATTTTTAATAAATTAAGGTATAAATACATTCCCATGGGGGTACTCTATTTAAAGAATCTCAGTACTGAACCATTTTAAATGATAAATTCTAAAAGTTGAATAATCAACTCTCCCACCACAAATCTTGATATCCAATTTATTTGCTTATAAATTAAATTTTGCTTTGTTTAATTTTATATGGAGTTTTCCAAAGCAAGACACACATTTAGGCCAGTCTTGTATGAAACACGTCCTAATAATATGCAATTGGCCAATTAGTCACTGAGAACCATTTTAGTCACACAAGACCTTTATGTGTCGTGATATGTATGTGATGAAAACTGTCACTTTAATGGGGTGATAGACACAAATGGTAGAGGACTGCCACTGAGCAATGTGAAACAGCAATTTCGCTTCAAGTTAGCACCCCATTTCCCTAAATGGCCACAGAATTAACATCCTTCTGCCCCATGCAATGCAAGCAAGGTTGTCTGCAATTGAAGTGGGATGAGGTGGAGCCCAAAGATTCTTTCTTGCATTTGAGATCTAGATTATGATTGTCTTAGAAGTTGAGTTTGTCCAAATGACTTCAATAATACTAGAGATGGGTCTGGCGCCATCAGCAGCAGCCTTGGCTCTTCAGCAGCCAATAAGGACTAATCATGAAATTAAACATTGGTTAAGTTGCTCTCAATTGGGTCCAAGACAATGGATTCCTGGAAGTACCTGCGCACTGTAATTGTTGGGCCTGGGATAACTTTGACTTGCTGAGGGAGCTTTAATGTTTAACATATGTTGGAGGGTTATAGAAAAACTTTCAGCTGTGACTTTTATGAGGTCTCCCTGTTTCTCCTGTTTGAGCTGCAAACACAGAATGTTACTTTACAGAAAATGTTAAGTAATCTCTTAACATGTTAAATCCAGCCCCTCTATACCCACCCAAACAACCCACTTGAATAGTCATATATAATAAGCGGTAATAACACCACAGCTTAAAGTCAGGAAAAATTAAAGTGCAGTCCAGGCTGTGTTAGTCACTATTTCTGAGAGCTTGACAAAGCCAGTTTACTTCTCCAGACTTCAATTACTTCATTGTAAATTTAGAGGATTGGACAATATATATTACAGATTCCTTTCATAACTAACATTTTAGGAGTGATTCCTTGAAGCATTAAGTGATAGGATGATACATAGAATGTGATAAGATGATACCATGATGTTCCATGGTTCCACTGTGAAGAGTTGATGGCAAGAAGGGAATTAACTTGATACTTAAGCCAATTAAAAGAGAATTCAGCCTGTCTGATACATGATATAGCTTATTTTCAGCATGCAAACATAAGGTATCATGCTATTACTACCATAAGATATTTTTCAGTTTAAAAATTACTCTCTGATGGATAACTTAATTGTCTTTATCTTACAGAAGAGGAAACAGATGCAGAGAGGTTAAATCTCTTCCTCAAGTTTGCTGGAACTTAAATAGTCCAGATTTGCTTATTCCCAGTTAGTTTCATATTTTAGATTCCTTCAGGTGGAAAATAACAAAACTGGATTATGTTAGTAAACAGTTGATGCTAGGTGCTCTAGGATTATTGAACAGGAACATTCTGCTTTACAAACAGTAGCAAACAAATGCAAACATTTTTATTTAAATCTCCCATTTTATACCATAGAAGTATAATCTACTTTACAGACAGAACATAAAATGCAACTTGCTGAGGGATAATTAACCAAGTTGTAGTTAGTCTGAAAGAGAAGCTGGACTTTTATTACTATTTTGTAAGAGGTGTAATTCAAAAAATACACAGACTCATTCTTGGGCTCCTTTCTGCTACAGAGAAGGACAGCTAGAAACTAAGGAGAGAAGTAAAAAAGTATACTGGAGTACTTTCCTATATATTCTACCTGAAATGAGTATGGGAAAAAACAAAACAAAACAAAACATGGGCCATGATGCAATTGTGAAAGGAACAAAAGTAAAACGCAGTGATGAAATGGAGATGGGATTTCGAAAAGGCAAGCAGAGAGAGAGGAGATGACGTAAAGATGAGAGGAGTTATGGAAGCCCTTTTTCTCTCTTTGTCTTTACACCATTGACCACTTATTCATTCACATGTCTTATGAATTATAGAACCACAAACAAATAAACATACATATAACAAAAGCAAATACAGGAACCATGTATGCATTAATAACCCTTCTGAGTAGTAATGCATTTGTCCTGTTATATCATGAGTCTCGCTGTTATCATGGAACTGAAGCCGCTAATTAAGTGTTTGGAGAAAGGCAAAAGTAACACCAGAAAACAAAAACTGAAACCTACAACACCAAGACTTTGAATTGGCATTCTTTGAACGGCAACATAAGTTCCACTGTCCAATATAAAGACCATATGGAATGGTCTCATTTCACTCATTGAATGATCATTCCCAAGCTAACAATTTGATAATGGCTGGAGGGGCAGCAGTTCAGTACTCCTCCTCAAATTTGTCATATGATGTCCCACTGGCTAATGAGGAGATGCATTTTTTTGATGAAGAATTAACCTAATTTGTCTTGGCTTTCTGTTTTGAAGCAAAGAGCTTGACCTACGTTGATGTTTTACGTTTCTGCTGGTCATGGTGTTTTCTTGTTTTTACTTTGTTTTGATTCAAAGACAATAGGAATAACTATTCATCCCCTGGCTAATCCATTATTTTCTGCATGATTTTGGCCTCCACAGATGCAGGGCACATACAAATAATATCCTTCTCTATGTATAGGAATCTGTTCTAAATAGATGGTAGAAAAGTCTATCAACGTGGAAAAATTTCAGAAATTTTGGTTTGCTATTTGATTCAAATATCTTAGCTATAATAAACTAACTTTTCTGTTTAATTTTCTACTCTTTCACGGAAGCAGCACTTTGAGTATAAATAGCATCTCAGAATTAGGTAAATTATTTCTAGAGTTTTATGACATGCTAATGTGTTCCCTTGGATTTCCCGAGTCTTTCTGGCATTATTAAGTGCTGTCATTCACTGTTTGAACACTACTTAGAATTGCTCACTGTTCCCCAAAAGGTCATCACAGCACTTAATAATTTCAGAAAGAGATAAGCAGGACAGAAGACCTTATCTGTATATCAAATGTGAGTTCATGTGTGACCTGCTACACCAGCCAAACTGCTGTCCCTATCAATCCTACCTCCACCTCACCTTATCCTTGAGTAACACAGTACTGGTAAGGACTCCCAGGATTTCCCATTCTCATCGTGGCTTCTAAATTGATTTGCTATGTAACTAACTAGTCACAGACGGAAACCCACTCCCATCTTAATATAAAAATAAAATCGAGAGAAGTGGGATATTCATGTAAAATGTCTTCAAGGAGAGAGAGAGCACTCTTGTCTATGAAATAGAAAATATTAACTCCAAAAATTCTTTTGGATTTGTAGTTTGGTCCCCGATAGAAATTAATTACTCCTCTCTTGGAGAAATCTATTTTAGAATACGGAATTATGACCTTCTTATTCTGAATTACATGTATATGTAATGTGCTCTCTCTTTCTGTCTCTCTCTCTCTGTTTCTATCCCTGTCTGTCTCTCTGTCTCTATCTCTCTGTCTCTATCTCTCTCTCCAGAAGAGCCTGGATGACCACCTATCACAGATTTGTAAAATATGTTTTACCAGGGGCTGGACGAGTAGCCCCAGATGACCACTAAGATTCTTTCTAAGTTTAAGATTCTCCTCTGTTTCCCATCTGTTATTTTCTATCTACTTCCTCTCTGTTTTCTTATCAAACTTCACCTCTTCATTGTGAATCAACTCAGAAGAGTCTTCCTGCCAGGTCTGTCTCACATTTAGTATACTATTTTCAAAATTTGCATTTCCTCTTCTGACTGCCTTTGAACTTCCCTCTCAAGAGTTTCTGCATTTAGTCCGTGTGTTAGAATTTGGAAGACAGGCAGTTTGTATTGGAATACAATTAAAAATAAATTGTTATTGTATTGCATAGCTTGTGCTTCTGTTTTTTCATTATTATCTTGTTGCTCCTGTTGCTAGGATTTAGATAATAGAAGAATAAATAAATGTCAGGGGTTGTTAAGAACTGGGAAGATAAAGGGAACAATGTTCATAAAATTGATGCTTTTCTATGTATTAAATGCTGTCTGACTGAAATCTATACCACTGTATTATTTGTTTACTTTTTAAATATTTTTTATTATGTGTTTTTTATGCTTAAAATGCTGGTCTACATGAAATAAACATCCTCAATCCTGTGCTATAATTTCAGTAATTAATTCAAAATACACAGAGCACTTACCGGGTGCTGAACTAATAGGTTTTCCTCATCTCTTAAGCTACTTAATACCATAGCCTAGATGAGGTTAAAACTGATGAAACAATGAAACAAAAGATACTTGTCACTAGATTTGGTAAAGGAGTTTTTGTTTGTTTTCTTGTTGGTTTTTTGTTTGTTTTTACCATTTCCCAATCAAAAGATTTTTGCAGGAAAAGATGAAATTTACTTGCAATGCTGTAGTCTTTTTTTCTCAATATTAAATTAGATGTGCAAAATTTAGTTAATTCATTAGGTACCGACACAATAACATATATATATATATATATATATGTGTGCATTTCCCTAATTGATAGGAATAGCATCAAGTAATAACATCTAAGAAACTGTTGCCTGCAACACAGGCTTTTCTTTTTGAAATCTGAAAACACGCCTTGTCTGTCTTATAAACATGGTCACAAACTCATTTTTGTTTTCTCTCTTCTTTTTCATAAAATTATATCTGAAAAATATCTATGTTTAACCAGCTCAGTCATTTTTGTGGAAAAATCTAACATGTTTCTGGGGGAGGCAGGAGTCTACAAGTTAAAGAAGTGCTCTTTATCTAACTAACTATTAAGCACGACAACAATTGAAAAAATCACACAGGATGTCATTGCATTTTCTATTTTTTTAAACCTCATTTTCTTTTTAGGCTCTTAGACTAATGCAGAAATATCATCAAGGCAAAAGAAGTCTTCCTAGACTTTGGAAAGAGGGATTGTGTGTAAAAGTTTAAAATCTGCTTTTTAAGAGGATTAAAACACCACTAGCAATAATGAGGTAGTCAACCCTTGCCACTCACCTCCTCTATATTTACATCTCTTATCCACCCCCACTCTTCCGATCCGAGACCTATATACCAATTAATTTTATTCCCATAATGGAAAAGAGAAAGAAGTTATAATAAGTGGTAGGGTGATTCGACACTTAACTGAATAAAACCAAATTGGGGAAAGGCACAAAGATGAAATTATGTAAACTTTAAGTTCCTGAACTACATAGAAGCACACACATAAGGAGATAAAAAACAACCTCAAGACTGTAGGTTTTAAGAGCAATCAGACTTAGACGGGGCTGTGATTTAATATTAGAGCTAATTGATTTGGTGGATTCAAAAAGCTTCTCCTTGGAGGTATAAATGATGGATATCCTTTATACCAGGGACATATTTCTTCATATACGTTAACTGTTCTATAGTTTTGGACTTGTGTGTGTGTGTGTGTGTGAGGAAGATTAGCCCTGAGCCAACATCTGTTGCCAATCTTCCTCTTTTTGCTGAGGAAGATTGGCCCTGGGCTAACATCCATGCCCATCTTCCTCTACTTTATATGTGGGACACCTGCCACAGCATGGCTTGATAAGCAGTGTGCAGGTCCGCACCAGGGATCCAAACCTGCAAACCCTGGGCCGCCGAAGCAGAGCACATGAACTTAACCACTACACCACCGGGCAGCCCCTAGGACTTTTTTTTATTATCTTGAGAGAAGGTGGTGCATAGAGAGCATTATCTATAACTAAGAAATATTTGGATTAGAAAGAAAATAAATACATCCACCTGCTCCCTTGCTGTTACAGTTGGATGAACCTCTAAAGGCTCTCAAAAAGATGTATCTGAAATTTAAGAAAATACGTTATTTTATGCATGATTAGTCAACAAGGAACTTAAGGATTACTTTAAGAGTTACTTTAGGGAGAAAATAAATGTATTTCAAAAACGAGTTAAGAAGCTTTATGGGTAACAGATATACAAGGTAATATTAAGAGAAGAGGGTCTTTGTGGTAGACGTTAAGCTTAAAGATTGAAGTCTGTAAAGAAATCCCATGAGGAACAGAATATGAGTCCAAACACGTGGAGCTGGCCTTATGGAGCAATTCTCCCTGAGAACATCCTAGACAGCCTGCTGAGAGAGGCAGCCAGGTAGAGTGTTTGCTTTGAATGGGCTGACCACCAATGGTCACCAAGGAGGAACTCGGGAATGAACAGGGCTCCAGTGCACTCATGTTCCTCACGTTTGCTCACAGTCATGGTTGTGGCAGATGCTGTCTACCCACAAGTTACTACACACGGAGCAGCAGACATAAAGTTAGACGAATTGAAAGGGAAGGCAGTAGTGACAGTAGGGTTTGCAGTTTTGGAAACAGTCTGCACATCAATGAACACTTGAATGATCATTAAACAACATGCAATAGAACATGGTCCCTGATACGAGAAGTCAAACAATATTAGATCTGTAAACAGAAATGAATCATAACGCTCCAGTAGGAAGTTTCGTGTGGTTAGCATGTGGCTAGTACTATCAGCCAATAGTTGTTGATTCAGATAACACACTGAACTTTGCAAGTATGTAGCATCACTCCAGATACAAAAATTTCCAGGATTATTTTGTCTTGATACTTGATCAACACCTGCTTTTAACATATCAATTCATTTGTTCTTCCTGCGCCAGTTTTTACACATCTGCAAAAGAGTGTAACCATAATCTGCCTACCCGTGTCAACATATGCCAGAGTTGTAACAGTCACCTGGTAGAAGGGTTGCACATGGCCCAGGATAAAGATACCAATTGTTTACAGAGTCGTGATGGACTCAGCCTATTCTTATTTTCGTCATACAAAAGAAGAAAGTCATGTTTGTTGCTTAATATAAGAAGTTTTTCTATCTTTAGGACACACGCTTGATATTGGCTGTGTGATGTACAAGATGTCGCTGTGATGTTTGACAATCATTGTAACCCTATTTAATGTTATTTATCTGTATGAGATATTGTGCTGACAGAACTGCATATTTAGAAGAGGAGCCGAAAGCAATAATCCTATAATAAAAGTGAAGTGTGTTAAAGATGGAAAGCACTATTACCACAGGTAAAATCCTTTGAGGGCGCTGAACGTTTCTCTTATTTATAATTTAGTCCCAGCAGGACAACCCTTCTGTGTGCTGATTATCTGAGCAATTCTAGCTTTGGGGAGCAAAAAAAAGTCACATGCATACCCAGAAGCTGAAATAAGCTTTTCCTTTCATGTGATTTAAGAGGTATTGTCACTCTGTGGAACTCTGAAAATTATTCCGTTCAAAAATAATTCAGCTCCTAGATTATATATTGTCTAGGTTTCCTCTTCCTGCTCTTTACTACTGAGGACATTTAAAGGAAACTATTAGCTGATTTTTTTACTGCTTATTCTCCACCTGAAGTTGTTATCCTCAATTCGTGATGTCACACTCATCTGCAAAGCAATCAAACAGGACCATGAATTCAGTTGGGGAAATAAACAAGAGGAATGGAGGGATTTGTAAAGCAGGAGCCGGGAAGAGAGGGGTCTCTGGGGATTCATGGGCACAGGTATGGTTCTTGTCACCTCTAAGTTGCTGATTTAACTTTACCTGGGTCTGAAGTAACTGAGAGTTGCTTCTATTGTGACATAATTGTGGCCATGGATAAAGTAAGGAACCACTTGTCTGTTGGACAAATATCTACCAAAATCAGTTCCTTAGATGACAATGTTGTCCATGTTTGATGAGAATCAAGTCAAAACTCAACACGTGATACCAAGCCTAGCACTTGCCTGTTGCTCAATTGATTTTTGTGCAACAGATTTTGACAAATAATCTTTATTGAATTAGAATGTATATCTGGCAAATTGAATGCTTTGTTAATCCTTTTGTATTAACTCATCTGCTTCAAACAAGATGGGTGGCTCTTCTGGCCTATGGTCACCCCCCCGGGGACAGCTGAGGAAACCTCTATTCTGCCGCTGCCCTTGGAGAGTGTACGTAAGGCTTCATTATACAAAACTGTCAGCAAGTCTTTGTACATGGTTTTTGCTTTTGCTGTAGAAGAGTTTCCATTAAGATTCTTTTTCTAGTGCTCACCACACGAATAAAATTTGGACATGAGTCACAGGAATGCATTCATCATTTTTTTGTCCTGTGTTTTAAAATTATATTAAATTTTATGTGTGCCCAGGAAAGAGAAATACAGAGGAAACCCTGAGAGAGGGGGAGAGCCTTCTGCTTTGCCCTCAACACATACATGTCACCTCTTAGTAAATTACCGGCCACAAGAAGTCTGCCTTCCAGAAGAGAAAGCAGAATCACAAAAGCACTGCTTAAAGCAGAATGGTCTCCTTCTCACAAAAGCCCTGATTTCCAGCTGGGTCTTTTCAAAATGATGGCATCCCTGATACTAGCTTTCTTGGCTGCCCAGAAAATATACTTCTCTCCCCACATAAATACCTCTTCTTTATTTTAACTATGGTCTCTGACTAAAACTAGGTATAGAAGAGCAGGAAGTCCATTACCCATTAGTAACTGTGTCTGTGTCACGTGAAAGATTCTCTGTGTTGATTTATGCTTGTGCTAGTCTCAAATCTTGGAAAATGATATAAATTTTTCATATTTTTTAAAAAAATTATGTGCTTGTCTAAAGAAAAGATATTCTTGGTTATTGTATTTTATTGCTTGTAATTATTGAAGAAACAAAATTATGCTCAATAATACTGTTACTTGTATATTGCCAACTGTTGAGTATATATTATCTACATTGAATTTTGGAAATCTGTTATATAGCACATTAAAATTTCACCTAAAATGGTAAGCATTTCTGAAGACACATTTTCCCAAAATTTCACAAGTTAATGATTATTGAATTCTGTTGTAAATGAGTTTTGCATATGCTGTGATAGATTAGCTGCATTTACCCTTTTTCCCAATATCTTCTGTTATTGGGCCAGTCCTGGTTAGTAAAACAATAATTCAGAAATTTGATTTGGTGCCAAATATGGAGCCTATAATACAGGCATTTACAAGGGATTCTTTATATTTAAAGAACTAAATATTGGTAGCTTCAATTACTGATGATCCTTGTAAACTCTTTGTTTTGGTGTAACAAGACAAAACAGAATTTGAGTAGAAACATTTACACCATAGAAGACAAAAGAATAAAAAGTGATTAAGTATTAAATCAATATATAACAACTTTTCAACCTTCACATATTTCGTCTAAATCATATTGGTTCCCCACCATGGCAACTGAGTGAGGAAAGCAGAGTAGATATTTCCACTCTAGAGAGGAAGACATGGATGCTCTGAAAACTGAAGCATCTCTGAGTCACATGACCAATGATTGGACCTGAAAGGACCTGGACCAGGTTCCCGAGCCCCAGTCCTCTGCTTTTCTCCTGCTAAACTGAGAAAAAGGGGGTATTTTCAAGGCCTTGGAGACTGAAACTTTCAACTTATACGCCATATTGTTCTCCTGTCCTAAAGTAGCTTGGCTGCAGGTCAGGATTCAATCAACCAAAAAAGAGACTTAGTACTGGCGTCCATTTCCATGGTGCTGGCCGGGAAGTCTTTAAATTGTTGCACTATTGGATGATGCTAAAGGGCTGGGGCTTCTAACAAACTTGTATAGACTTGGAAGTAAACGTTCTTTTGAGAATGTGGTTCACTTGCAAGAGGGGGCAACTGACAGCATTTGCTAGGCGACTGGTTCTTGTTCTGCAGCTCCTTTCTTTCCAACAGTCTCACCTCTCTCCTTCATGATTCTGTTTAGTCCCCTCTGGCCAGCAGAAGTGATCACTCAGCACAAATTCAAAGAGGGGAATGAGAATGACATGCTGCCTCTTGTGAAAAGCCCAGGAAGGTGTGATTTTTTTTTTTTTCTTGTCAAAATACCCATCTAATAAATAAAACAAATGATTCCACCCTAAAGAAACTGGAAGACACTGAACACACAAATGAAAACTACAGGGAAAGGGGAAGTGAAAGGGAGGAAAATGCAGGTAGTAGAATAAATATTAAAGAAAAACCAGCAGTCACAAGCTTTGAAACAATACAGACTTGAGACTTACGGGATTCTTGAAACAAGGGAAGACAAGAAGCGCAGGAAGTCAGACTGAAGAGGCTTTGTGGAGGAGATTTTGAGGAGGTTTAAAGAGGGACAAAAGAAGGACATTAAAGATGCATGGAAGTGAAATAGAGTAGAGGCAGAGCAGGACAACTTATACCGCCTTTGAAACTCTTACAATCTAGTTTTCAAGCTTCACAGGAGCTGACATCTTGCTGTTTTCAAAGAGAAGTACTTACTAGGAAAGTTAGTGAGACAGCCCATTTCCTCAGTGTTCATGACAATTACCCATTTTGTAATTAGATGAGAAAGAATGACAGCTATCATAACTGATAAAGGCAAATGGAAAAGTCCTACTTTATCTCTACCATGGCCATATTCACACATGGCCATTAGAGTGTGCATTAAACTACAACCCGAAAAACAGGCATCATAACACTATCTTACAGAACAGTTGTGAGGACTAAACTTGAATATGAACAACTTTTAAACTATAAGACACTACACAAATAATAAAATGCTATCACTACTATTATTTTTAGGATGAATGCAAATCCAAGGGCCTATCTCTTCATGTTGGATAAAGGCTCTGTTAAATCTAAAGACATTAGTTAGATTTTTTGAGAGAAGATGATTTCATTTAGCATATCACACAATCTGGACCATATTTCCCCCCATTGTGTATGTCATCTTTTAGTATTAATCAATGTGTTAGTTATACTTATGTCTTGAGAGGTGTCAATCTGAAATGAAAACATCCTTTTTCACATGAACAGCTTTCTTAATTAACCTTCTGACACTGCCAATAAGAAGGTTCACTGTTGTTATGGAAAATGATGCTCTTTAAGTGATTATGCATGTGATGCTGCTTTGTTTATTTTCTATAAAAAAATCAAGATGCTCTTTAAAAATATCTTCACTCTTTACTAAATGTGAGGATAATTTTGATAAATTTCCATGCTCAGAACACTGACTGGGCTCATGCTGGGCAGGATTAAGTTGAAATAGTGACAATTTGGTTTGATGTAACTAGAGGCAGAGGATAAAGATGTGGAGGGGCTACAGGTGAGGGTGAGAGCCATTGCCTCTGGTTTCTCCCATCCACAGTTTTACAAGGGTGAGAGCACCAAGTAATACTAAAAATATCGATTGGAAGGTCAGCCCCTGGAAACAACCCATAGTTCAGGGATTTGAAAAAAAAATCTCTGTTCTTTTAGCCAGTGGTAGATAAGCTCTTCTTAAAAGTAATTTATTTGGCATCAGTCTGTCATTGTAATGTTCTTTTTTTCTCTTAATATTCTTTTCTTATGAACACCTCCTGGGACAGCGCAGTGGCGCAGCAACTAAGTGTGCGCGCTCTACCTCGGCAGCCTGGGGTTCGCGTGTTCGGATCCCAGACGTGCATCGACGCACCGCTTGGCAAGCCATGCTGTGGGCAGCGTCCCATATAAAGTAGAGGAAGATGGGCACGGATGTTAGCTCAGGGCCAATCTTCTTCAGCAAAAAAAAAAAAAAAAAAAAAAAAACAAGAGGAGACTTGGCATTAGATGTTAGCTCAGGGCTGATCTTCCTCACAAAAAAAAATAGAAAAAAAAATGAACACCTCTTTATGCAAGAGAGAGTTATAATATAACTTTCTTAAATGGCTTCAGTATAGCAGGAATGGGGGTTACATCTTACATATATTATACATAGCTGTGCTATGAGCCCTGTCCCCACGCTCCTTAATCTGTACATATGTATGCCTCCAGTCTCCGAAACTTACATATTCTGGCATGTGGATTTTAACTATGTTGAGCAGATGATACAGAACAACCACAACAAACATGCTCTGGAATGTAAGTAAGCCAAAGATGTTGTGATATCAGAAGATTTCTCAGTAACTCGAATCCTGATGATATCCCTATGAAGGAAATATGAGAAGCAGACATATGTGGCTCATTTTACCATTGACATTGAGACCTAAACTGAAGCCAATGTCTTTCTTCCGGTTAAGACAAACCTGAAGCAAACTCATGGAAATGTTTGGTTTGGACTTCTTGCTGGTTTCCTTTTCAGTGTCTCTTACTCCGTCTTCTGCTTCCTTTCTTCCAATAAGCTGCTCATTGCCCTCATCCTACTTTTGGCTACCCATGACCCCATCAATATTCTATAACAATTTGCCCTTCCTTGACAGCTGGCCACCTCTAGATACATCTCTCTGCTCTCCCTCCCATAACTGGAGTGCAGTAGTAGTAGTTGTGGCAGTAACAATAGCAGTAACAGTAGCAGTCATAAGAGTTTACATCTGGTGAATACTTTAAGCTTTTATTGACCTTAAATATTCATCAACTTATTTAATCAACATGACAAACCTGTAAGGGGGATATTTTGGACCACATTTTACAAATGAGTAAATTAAAATTCAGGGAAGTTATATCTTGCACTACTGGCAATAAAATCCCATAGGTGCTGAGTGGGGAAATGGAAATTGTTCAAGCTCAGGTTTTCTGACTCTAACGCAAAAGCAAGTGCTCTCTTATGCTGGACTTTCAAAGACCTTAGTTATTAGCAGAGGTGGGGAGACTAAGACAGTTACTAAAAGGCATAAAGGTCTTCTGAGCCATTAAATTATGCCACAGAGAAAAACTGACTATGGATAAAGCCATGCACATTCAGGTTATCCATCTAGGTAGATTGGGTGAAATAAAACTAATATTTTCCAATTATACACCTTGGTAAAACTTTTTTTTTTTTTTTAGCACAAGGTCTTTTTTTTTTTGTGAGGAAGATCAGCCTTGAGCTAACATCCATGCCAATCCTCCTCTTTTTGCTGAGGGAGACCGACCTGGAGCTAACATCTACTGCCAATCCTCCTCCTTTTTTTTCCCTTTTTCTCCCCAAAACCCAAATAAATAGTTGTATGTCATAGTTGCACATCCTTCTAGTTGCTGTGTGTGGGACGCTGCCTCAACATGGCCGGACAAGCGGTGCATCGGTGCGTGCCCGGGATCCGAACCTGGGCCGCCAGCAGCAGAGCACGCGCACTTAACCGCTAAGCCTTGTTGTTGACCCCAACTTCGGTAAAACTTAAGCCTATATTAGATGATATGCAAGGCTCCTCAATAAATGAAGCATTAAGGACAATTTTCTAGCTGATTTTAATGAACATACAGCCTGCCACATATTATATGTGGTGTTGTGAAAGTTACATTGTAAGGTTTGGTGGAGAGAGATATCAAATACCAAAGGGAGTTGTGAGATTCATGGTAGGAAAAAAGAGTAGGCTAGATGACTTGTAAACCTCTCACCAACATAAAAAACATAAAAGGGTTGAAAGCTAAAGGATATCAAAACAGAAACTCTTTGGAATAAGTTGTGCTATGAGCCCCGTTTCCAACTGATTGATGGCTCCCCAATCCTCTCAAGAGAGCTTCAACAAGACTCGCTGAGAGCTTTACAGGCAGTAAGGGTTATAGTGGGCTTGTATCTGACTTTCACCTGAGCATTCAGAAGGGCAAGAGATGGGCTTACAGTGGAGCTAAGATAAAGTGATTATATTGTATGGCCCTCACCCCCAATGTCTCCAAGGATGTTTGGATATTTCCTGTGTACTAGACATATGCCCCACATGGCAGAGAGCCAGCATGAGGTCCTTTTAGGTCCTTTTCAATAGAGTGACCTGTAGAGGAAAGCGGGATTAAGCAAAGATCAACTGAATTTATATAACTTGATTACTAGGACTTTAGAAGGAGCCAGGCATCATTGGGAGAGTGGATGCATTCAGTGTGGTGAAAAGAGCTGCAGGTGAGTACTTTCCAGAGATGGATGGAGTCTCCTAAGAATCCTTGAAGGCATCCATTATAGAAAGAGTTAGTTTAAACTTTTCCCAGGATTAGAGAGGATAAAACTGATTTATGATAATACCGATAAAGTAAGGTATTTCCTGTTCTCCTTACTCTTTCTCCCTCCCCAAAGCCCCGATCCCTGACAAATAAAAAAAGAATAAAAAAAAAATAATAATTACTGGTGAGAAGGAAAGAGAAAAGAAGCTGGAACCCCTTTTCCCCAACTGAAGTAGATCTTGAGATAAGGGAGAAACCTTTGAATAAAGATAAAATTGTTGAATAACTAATAGAGTTTGACAGTTCCTTTTTAACCAAATCTATTCTTTGTACTTAAAGTAACCTTAGGGCTTTGTATTATCTGAGTGGCCAGGAAAGCCCTGGTCAAGGGCAGGGGAAAATATCCCAGGGAATAAATTTTAAAGAGATACTGGGAATCAAAAAATAAAGATGGTTTATAATGAAATCCATGAGCCTTGTTTTTTTTCAAGATCCAAATTGAGGTTATGACAATATGAGGAGTCTACTCTATGGAAAATCACACTTCCCTCCTCAATTCTCCCTAGTTTTTATTTTGTTTCTCATTAGGATGGTCCCGACTTAGTTAAGACATTTACTTTTATATGTAGGATTGTGACTTTACATGTGTTCAGAAGAAAAGGTTAGAAGAATGGGACAAGCATGTGGAAAACATTTTCATTATTTGTGTCCTTCAAAAACAAAGATGGAAAAGGTAATGGGAAGTCTGATTTTAGAGCTCCATCACAATAAAGGTCATTTGCTTCATGCCTGAAATTGCTTCTCTGTCGTCGTGTTTCCTCTTGTGGAGTAATTCACTACCTGAGTCCTTTAATTCAGAGTTGTGTGCCCCCCAAAATGGTCAATTTTTACGTATTGATCTTACAACGCTATCAGTATAGTTTTACGATTCCTTTATTTTTTTTAAATAACTTTTCCTAGGAGAGAACATATACATTCTTTAGCTCTCAAAAGGACCTACAAGGCATGCAATTTGGTAATAATGCATTTGCATGTTTCTGGTTCAATAATTTAAAATTAAATTTTATCTTCTCTAAGGCTAGTACATCACAGAAGCTGTGGACCATTTCTGAGAAATTCAGCCTATCTTCTTTCTTACCACCAGGTGAGATCTCTATATTCCATTCTTGACTTCAGCACGGGGTGTTGCTACTTTGGTACTGAAGGAAGGATAGCCACTGAGTTTAATTCCCTCATGGCTGTTACCCTGCTTTATATAAGACAGCCCATCAGCAGCATCACTTCTACCACATGGGCTCCCAATTCAAAGAATCCAGAGGACAGTTTGCAAACTTCAGAATCCCCATAAAATGATCAATTTCATCTGAAATGCAAATAGCTGATTTCTGAAATGAGTAAGTCCATCTAGAATTCCAAATTATCTGCTCATGAATGCTATTTGAAGAAATCTAAAATATGATAACAATTATGAAAATATAATAAACTGGGACAAGTATATATCCCAAGAATTCCTCACACTGTAGTACAGTATCCTGCTTAGCAAATGGCTGAATTATCTAGCTACTTTCAGGACAGATACCAGAAGGAACAAAGAAAGCAAGTATTAATCTCCAAGTTGAGACCACACTCCTCGATCCCTGAGTAGGGGTGGTTTGCAGCTTAAGCTTTAGGGCTGGCTTAACCCCAAATTGGCTGAGTGGTTCACGCAACTGCCTTCAATTTCCTGATCCTTAGTTGTACCAGGTGACCTTTTAAAATGTCAGTCGTCTCACGTCACTCTCCTGCAATGCCTTCCCATCACACATGGGATAAAATCCCAACTCCTGATTGATCTACAGCTCTACAGGAGATGATCCTCACGTAAAGCCACCAGCCCCCGCTTTATTCTTCCTCCTCTAGATACACTGGCAATACTGTCCATCCTTAGGCAGCCCACGCTTATTGGTGCCACCGCCATTTCCTTTTCCTGGAATAGGTGGCCTCCAGACTTTTGCATGGCTCATTCTCTCTTCTTTTAGAACTCTACTCTAAGGTAACTGCTCCTGAGAAATGTGTATTTTTAAGAAATAGGATACATTGTTGAAAATATCCCCATCCCTCGAGCCCTTACCCTGCTTCAGTTTCGTTCCTAGAATTTACATAAAAATCAGGTGCTTGTATTTATTGTCTTCTCTCACCAAGATGTAAGAGTCACGAAAATAGAAACTTTGCTTCCACATCATGGCATCTCCTATATCTAGAATAGGGCTGGTGCTTAATAGGTGCTCATTAAATGTCAATGGAAGGTAAAAATGAATGTCCTCTCTCTTTCTACAGCTCCTCTCCTCACACTAATATTAGCTATAAAACCCTTAAAAGAGAAAAGGCTTGTGCATTTGTGTGAGTCTATCCATTGGAACCTGGGAGATAGGGAGGTTATGAGCCTCTCTGGAGTAGTTCTGCCGGGAAAAGAGTTAGAAGGAGTAGATCTCTTTTCAAGAGAAAAAGAAAGCAGGCTTCATCTCTAGAGCTTACAAAAAGGAGGGCAAAGACTAGGGGAGAGCCAGCCTGGGTATGAGGCATGACCCAGAGTGCTGAACTGTAGAAAGCTTCCTGTGGTTTGCAGCAGTCCTAGACTCTGCTCTGAAATTCCAAGAGGAGAAGAGGGCACTTGAGGCAACGTCCTCTTCATGTCCTAGGAAACAGGGGCACTTTACAATGCACAAGAAATATACTCTGCAGCCCTGGCAGACATCCTGCCTTGGGAATGACTTTCTTCCTTAAGCCAAAGACCTTGAAATGGAGACCTCATGTGTAAATATGTGCAAATGTTGAACTAAATTTATCCCATAAAATTTTTAGGAAACAACCTTGCCACGGATACAAGCTGTTGAATACATTATCTGCTGGGGTTAACAGGGTTTCCTTCTGCAGAAATAAATAAATTAAAAGAAAGCACTGAAGGGTTCACTACTCCAGATTTGTCTTTAATAACATTCCATTAAAAATGACGGAAAGGCACAGCTCTCACAGTAATTCAGGCTCAGAGTGACACTGTTCTCTTTCAGGCTCATGTCCTCAGACGAGGCTTCTGTGGTTTTAATCACTTATCTTCCTCTAACCCACCCTCCTTCGGCTTTTTTTTTTTCTTTCAATTTTTGGTCTATCTTTCCATCTATCTGACTATGGCTCATTTACCTTGATTAGCAGAGGAATTGGTATCACATTTTTCAATGAGGACTAGTGATTTTTAAACTATTTAGACCAAAAGTTACATAAATTATCTGTCCCCTGCAAAAACAGGGATCTGGGATTAAAAAAAAAATTGTGTTCGGCATTTGCTAGTTTTTATCAGTACAAGGATCTAATGCTGAATATCAATGCCAGAGACTCTTCCCAGTTCTGCATTTCCTACTTTGATGCCATATCTGTTATCCCTAAAGTTAAAAAACAAAAGGAAACCTGGCCTAAAAGGTCTATTAGAAGACACTGTCACCTCCAGCTGTGACTGCCTGATTCCTTTCTAACTATGCCTGCCATCTAGATATGAAATGGAACATTCCCCTCCAGTCTCTCATTGCTTGCCTCATAACAGCCACTTACAGATGTAACCAGAATGGGCTGGTTTATAACGTTTTAGATATTTATGTGTAACTTGTTTTAAAAAAGTTAACTGTTTATGGCTTGGTGATGTGAGTGTGTGTATGTGTATATAGAGAGAGTGGGGTGGTTCTCAGGCAGAAAGCCATCCAGTCATCCTTGCAGATAAGATGTTGGTGTGCTACTGTTTGCATTGTGAAGATGAGGTCAGACCTGCTGAGCTTTTCCCAACGTGACCCTGTAACAGGAGAGGATGCACTCCCAAGCACAAAGCCTTAATTTGCAACCCACACAAATCCCGCTGTCAAAGTGGGTTGAGGGCATAATCATCAGGCTCTCGTACAGTACCTGTATGTTTGTGCATACTGGTGAAGAGAGGCTGCCTGTGAAATGTTTATTCCTTTTTCTGTGCATTATATCTGGCTCCATCGCCTACTGCAGGTTGATTGATTTAACATTTTCCAAAGACGAAAAACGTAAATAATAGTAAGTTCTACTATTCAATATTCTATACGATTCTACTATTTGATGCTACTCGTTTAGATGTAAATGCTTCTCAAATTATAAAAATTATTAGATTTAAAATATTAAGGACTTCGAAAGCAAAATCCACTGGAAAAATAAACTTGAAAAAGTGAATGTTGGAAAGGGCAGAAATTTTAAAATGTTCCTTCCTTATCAGATAAAAAAGACAGAAACCAAAAGCAATGGCCATTTATCTAACTTTACCATTCTCATCACCAGCATGTCCCAAAGTCCCACCTCCAGTCTGATCATTTCGTGCTCCAATCACTAACCCCACTAGCAGATTTCTCTGCCAGCTCTTATGGAGCTCTTAGTTTGCCCTCGACCACAGTGTTAATGGGTAGCCTCCCTGGCTAAGAATACTGTGCAAGCCTCAGACTTTATGTAATTCCAAACCAGCTGGCTTAGAATCAGGAAGCGTGATATTTCCTCTTCATTTCTAATAACTTTGACCTTGAAAGGGAACAGACAGTGCTGCCTCCCCAAAAGAGCAGAGGGAGAAAATTATGTAGGATACTATGCCCATGTAAAAGGACAGGGTGTGTTTCTTTTCTTTCTTTTAGGGGGAAGCAGGTAGATTTTATGATCCTGGTGTCTTTGGTGGTATTGTCTACATGAGGGGGAGGGAATGGGGAAAGGAACAAGAAAAAACTACAAACAAAAGCACATGGCGGAGGTGGCACACAATGCCGTCTTAGGAGTGGATGCAAACCACTCTTGAGAACCATCCTTATCTTCCTGCCTTTTCCCATCTTTTGTGTCTCCTGTTTCCTTCTCTGCATGGGTTCCTCAAAGAAAAGACAGATGAAAGGAGACACGTTTAAATGTGGGCAACACAGTACAGTTGTTGGAGAAATGGCAGAGCTGTCATTTTAGTCTGTGTCCTCCCCTCACCATGACCATTACAAGCAGTGGATTAAAATGTGTGTTCATTGCTGCACATGGGATGACTCTCACGTTGTTGATTTCTCACCGGGGACCTGTAGAGTGAAGGCTGGTGTAATTTCTAACTCTGTAAACCTTAAATAGCTAATTGAAAACTTCACTGCATTTTGTTGTTCCCTCTCTCACAAAATCTCAAGGTTTTTTGTGATGAGGCCCTAAAAATACTGCGAGTTTCAATTTGCCAACTTCCCCATTACATTCACTAGCTGAATTTTTTCTAACCCACTCCAATCTCTTGGGTCTCTAGCACAGCACTATTCATTTTCCTGGCATAAGGCAGTGAGAAATTTCTTTTGCTCCCAAGTCACCCAGTAGAATATTTTTTGTAAGGGTACCTCAAATGAGAACTGGGCTCTTGCATTAACTACCCCAGTATTTAAGACATGTCAGGACCAAGAAGAGACAAACAAACAAACAGTGGGCCAATTCATTTGAGAATAAATGAGGTGGAGTTAAGTTCAATTTTCTATAAATGTTCAAGCCATTTCACACATGGTAAAAACAGTTCTGTGCTTTTCCAGTCTTAAATCCCATGGGTTTATTAGGTTGGCTTGAAATGATTTACTCTAAAATACAGCGTGCACTTAGAGATGGAAACTAAACACATAGAACCCTGAATTATTTGTTTGTTTATCTATTTTATAAAATTCCATGAAGGAAACAATCAGTAGCATCTACAGCAATCAGAGAAAGCCTAACACAAAAGAGAACACACCAATTTATGAGAGAGAGGAGCAAATCAAGACTGGTATTCTCTTGAGATATAAATAAATAGTTTCTCAAAAATTGAGCATAAGGGCTTTCATTAGCAAACATTTGAAAACCACGGCACACTGTACCATTTTTTATATATTCACAATGCACCATAACATATAAAAAGCTCTGAAAAGTCCTGCTTTCCCAAAATCTGTTTAATTTGGTTAACCTGTTTAAACAGCAATTCCTATCTTTATTTAACTTAGAACAGACTTCCTTTTTTTTTTTTTTCAGGAAAATAGAATACTTACTAACATTTATAGGATACCCTAGTTTGTCACAACTCACTTAGGAACATGGTTAGTTAGATGAATAGCCAAATGATGCAGCAAAGGCTGTTGAAGAGCCATTGACCTTGTGATCAAGTCTTCCTACCTTTCTACTCTGCTCCTTTTATATATGCCATTTACCAACTGCAGGTCCAGAAAAATCATCTATTTGACTTTTTTGAATTCAAAGTAGCTCAATGATAATTTTCTATTAAGTCAAATACACCATCTAATAGTTACTTGGTGGGACATTCTAATGAAAATCAGTCCACGGTCTCCAACACAAACTTCATTTATTAAGTATTTAATTGTCAACTTGGCAATGTTAAAAATTAGCTCACTATACTTATCAGTTTGTTGCAAAGAATGGAGATTCACTCAGGCTACCTTAGGAAAAGAAAATTTATTGTAAAGACGCGTAGCCCGAAGCCACACCTGGACTAGAAATCTATCACAGTACAAGGCAGCTGTATGAACCAGTTACTTGCCCCATTTCTCTCTCTCTTTGGATTTCTTCTATCTTCTCTTTTCATTACCTGCTGATCCATCCTCATATATTTCCTGGGACAAATACCAGGGGCAGCTACTCTAATTGATTAGCAAATCATTAATGACCCTATTGTGCAGAGATCTTTGTATCAATCGATCTCATGGACTCTAGAACGGCACCTTTGGGTCAGCCGTACAACTCCCTCTTTCAGTCAAAAAGACCTCTGCTCAAGCAGCCTCTAGGGACTCTCATAAGAAGGAATTGGGTTGGTGGCATTTACTTCATAAGAGACATTGTATGTGGCAGTTTTTTTAAATGGCATGTCCCTGTACACTGCCCCTTGCTATACCGATGTGGGGGAAATATTAAATTTAACTATCTGTGCTGTTCCACATTCAAGAATAAGTGGACATTAAAAATTGTAAGCTGTATATGGAAGAATTTCCTCCCATCTTCCCCAAGTTACACATAAAATAATCGAGACACAAAAATACTTTCCTACTTGGTCTCTATGCCTCTTAATTCTCCCTGATATAATCAATCTAATTTTCTGCTATTGTATTAATCTAATTAGTAATGGTTAGGACAAGCCACTGTTCTCTTCAAAAATCTCCAGTACCTCTCCTTGCACCCAGGATCCCATCCAAACTCTGAAACTTCACTGAAGACTCTACATATCCTGACTCTGAACTATGTCTCTAAATTTATGTGCCCCTTGGGTCTAACAGGAAACTGTTAGTTTTTGCACTGGTTGCTAAGGACACCAGCCAAATTCTCAATTTTGTGTCTTTTCTTAGGTCATTCTCCCTGCTGGGCATGCTCCTCTTTGCCTCTTTACTTTAATCTAACATACCTACTCTTCTGCACATACATGCTCTAAATTATAAGCCTGTGCCTTACTAATTAGGATTGACATATATGGGTAGGTGAATCAGAAGCAGAATTAAAAATAAAAAAATGACCAGCTCAGATTTTCTGGGGGCAGAACGAGGTCTTTGAGGACTCTGCCATATGGCTTGGCCATATGGACAGACTATATTGAATTTGACCAAAAGCACTGGCCTAGCAGTCATGAGATCTGGGCTCTAATCCCAGATATGGTACTAACAAGCTCTTTAACCTTGGGCAAGACACTTAACCTCCTTGGGTTTCGGTATCTTCATCTGCAAAATAAGTGCTTTGGCCTAGATGATACTTGGAGTGCTTTCAATTCCTCACATTCTATGATGCCATGATGGATGTTTTCATTCTAACATGAATTGGCTTCAAGGATTTGCCACACCTAACATTTGGTTGGGAATGACCTACATTACAATTGGGGGATGAGGATTTATCCAAAGGCTCATTTCAGATATACAATCAAGCCTTGATGGTTTCTTTCTTTCCTTCCCCAAAGCCCAGGTATTTCTCATGCCCCACTGCAACTTCCTGCACCCACCATGGCTTCAGACAGACTCTAGGTACTTGAAACTTTGGCAGTATTACCCAGTTGTGAAATAGACACAACCACTTGCAGACCAGACTTCAGAAATTGCATTAATCTACAGTTTTCTTGGGGAAAATAGTCCTTGACTCATACATGAAAGTGCCTGGCAGAGCTCCCATCGTTACAGAGCAATCTGCCAGGCAACAACTCTTTGGACTTTTTCTCATCTCTCTTCTTACTCTCTTCCACATCCCTACAAATTTCCTCAGCTCTAAGGTCACCACTCAGCAACCTTTTTAAAAGTAAATTGTGTAACAGTGACTCTAGTTTAAAAAAAAAAGGATAAATAAACTGAAAAGACTTAAATAGTTTTTCACCTTTTTAAACATTACCTTTCTGGGAACACCATCCATGTAAAATTACACCCCTCAAAAAAGATATACAGGAGAAGGTATATAGGAATATAGGAAATAATATCACCCTCTCAAAGCTCCTAATCTCCCCAAGACATTAGTAGTCAGTACGTCAAGTCAACTCATCTTTAATCCTGGGTCTCACTATGCAAAAGCCGTATATGAGAATGAAAATAAGATGATGTCAACCATAACTTCTCAAATGGAGATTATAGGACACAGACTGCGTATATGTGATGCAAATAAATTGTGAATATGAATAAAAAGACATTATGTGCCTATGTGTTGTCTACCTCTGAGGGTAAGTGAGAAAAAATTCTACTAGGAAAGAAGAAATCGGGTTTCTAATCTCAGCTCAGCCACTATCTAACTACAAGATCTTGGGCAAATGTACCCAGTGCATTTCCTGAGAAATCAATAGGGCAAGGTGAACATTTGAGTTTATAATTTGTAGTGTGCTTTTACAAACATAAAGTATTATTCACAGATTGTATACTCAACCTCAATGTATCTTGGTCTAGCCTCCTGACTTCTGATCTACAACATAAAATTTAACACCAAAACATGACTTTACAATTGATCTTGTTCCCCACCTTCATTTTCTAGAGAAGATAACTGAAGCTCACAAGGTTAAATGGGTTGCGCACATAGTTTGTTGTCCTAAATGTGTTCATTTACAAGACAGGGAACCTAAGGGCAAGTAAGGGTAGAGCTAAGAGTAATATAAATGTGCAAAAACCCAAAGGCTATCACATTTACCTTTTTAAGGCCGTATCTTATGGGAGGGTTACCTCTTGAACTCTCTTGTGTCAACCTTAACAAAAGGAAGAAAAACTATTTCTTTCTCCATTTGTTTTCTCTTTTTGTCACAAATGAATACCAACCCAGAGGCCTTCATTTGTAACACCCTCATTCTCTTATACTCACCATCATTTTCTTCAAAGAGTGTTCATTTTATATCTTTTTGCTTTTTTCCTGGAAGCTGGAACACCTCTTCTGTTTGTTCCTGTTACTGGCCACCAAGGTGATTTCCCTTTCAAAGGACTCAATAATCAGTACCATCTCCAGGTCGTAATCACATCAGGGAACCTTACAAAGGATGTAGCTAACATCCATATATGAATACCCCCTTCATTTTCACTTCTAATGGAGGCTACATGTAGTCCTGAAGATTAGCCCCCAAACCTGAAAAGTTTGCAAACTATGTAGGGCTATACGAATATAGGACAATAATGCTTTATTTCCTATTTCCATTAAAAGATTTTTTTTTTTTTGTGAGGAAGATTAGCCCTGAGCTAACAGCTGTTGCCAATTCTTCTCTTTTCACTGAGGAAGGTTGGCCCTGGGCTAACATCCGTGCCCATCTTCCTTCACTTTATACGTGGGATGCTGCTTCAGCATGGCTTGATGAGCAGTGCGTAGGTCCATGCCTGGGATCCGAACCTGCGATCTCCAGGTGACCGAAGTGGAGTGTGCAAGCTTAACCACTATGCGAACAGGCCGGCCCCAAAAGACTTTTTTTTAAGGTGGGAAGCAAGCTAGAGGAACAGGCAGAAATTCAAATGTCCTTAACTTAAAAGATAGAGGTTAAAAAATATTGTCTACGGTTCATGGAACAAAAAATGGAGGCCTAAATCTGGCTATGAACAGTTCATACAGAAGTTACTAGTAAGAGGATTAAGAATAGATTTATAATAATATTGGACTGGGAAAACTAGGGGATGGTTTGAATAAACAAAATTATCTATTATAACATGAAATCAATAAATAATATCTAAAATTTATAAATCTATTAACATTATTATAAGCATTATATTGAGATATATAGAGCTAATCAACATAACAAAACAAAAACTGTAAAAGTAGGAAGTAGGATTTGGGGGCGGGTAAGGCAAGTGATTGTTCTATATTTTAATGTTTTTGGCTATTTGCATGTACTATTGTGAACACACACACACACGAAAACTGACTTTTTCTCCTTCCAGGAGATCTACAACACAAAATCAGCGCTATGCAAATGTCCTCAGTAGATATTGGTTGGTTACTTCATTGGTTGTTTACTTGTTTAGCTGAGGAGTTGAATGAATGAATAATTGAATACCTGATAGAACGAATATTCTTCATCATCATCATCATCATCACCATCATTTGAATCTATACCTCCTGCACATATACCCACTAACACCAGGGTATAAGGATCCAGGCCCATGGTAGTTAGCTGAGGTACAACCACTTGACATTGAAAACCGGCTACAATCAGTCCATACGGTGAATTCTTCACATGAAGATTATCAACCATTAATGGTTTACTTTCACAAAATAGGCCAAAAGTACAATGTTTTGGGAACAGTATTTCTAAGCAATTTTGAGTCTTAATATTACTATAATTATTTCAAGTGTTGATTGCTGAGTCTTACTACAGTCTACCAAAGCATTTGAATATTCTAGCATTCAGACAGAAGGAGCAAAACAAATATCACTTCTATTTCAGAAAAGTCATTTTATATGAAATGAATAAAAGCATGTGGAAATCAATCTAAAGTGAAAAGAAAACCTTTAACAGACTCTTTATAATAGAGAATAGAGATTTTTTTTTTTTTGGTTACCATAGCGGCAATGATTTTTAACTACTATTCATACAGATTCAGCATTATAGTAATCAGTGTTTCCTATTGTGCTTCAAGGTATTAAAAGTAACATACAAAGTTATAAGCTTAGATTGCCATTTACACTTAAATATTAAGAAATCTTATGAATCAAAGGTTAATTTATATGTTCTGTGGATAATACCGATGTGGGATATTACAGGGATGGCCATTTCACTATTAACATCAAATAACATAAGTAACCTGCACTTAACTTTCAAGCCTGCAGTGACTGGGCATGGAGGGTAGTGAGGGAGGGTGACAGAGGGTGTAAAAATCCAATTTATTGCCAATAGAACTTATAGCTTTATACTGATTACAAGTCAGATCAGAAGAGCTGCAACGGTTGCACAGTTCTTCCCTACCATGTTTTCCCAAAGGTCAATTAAAACTCATTGGCAAGGGGGCAGGGAATAAGAAACAAATAGAATAAGTTTTATCATCTGGCCTTAGAGGATATAAGAATGCCCTTCTGTGGAACACAAAAGATTGATGGAATACTAGAGGGAAGAGAGTGACAAAAGAGGACATGAAAATTGTATCTTTATAGTTGAGGTAAAAAGAAAAAGCAGCCAGAATTGACCTCATACAATCAAGGAGTCACACATCTTGCCAACACTAAAGGAATTTTTAGTTCTAAATAAAAGTAATGCTGAGGAGAGGCTCCTTTCCCTGGTTTCTATTTTCCACCTACAAGGACTTCCAGTACAGTAATACCTCAGCCTTCTGACTCCAAAATTGAGTTATTCCAATGTTAGGTGACATCCATGGATCTATACATTTCTTGACTGGATGGAGCTAATCTCCACTTAAACTTGTAAGCTATAGGAATTTATTTATTCTTTCTCCATCTTGAAAAGCATACAGCTATCATTTGAGGTATGTGTGACTATTCTCTAGAGTTAGACTTTCTATTATGTGGTCGGTCCCAAGGTCTAGACATTAGGGATGGAGGAAGTTGGAGAGAGACAGAGGGGACAGAAAGTGTTAGCATATCCTTTTAGACACAGTTCTATAGCTTTATTCTTTAGCTGGCATTGTCAGTAATAAAGAAATCACCATCTCATCATATCAGAGTAGATACTTGTCTTCTGTATCTTATTTCTTAATTGGATCAGTACTCAGAAGGGCAACAGGAGTGTATTATATATTGACACCACTAAGCCCCTCAAAAGAAGATTCTATGAGTATTTCCCTATGAAAATAGAAGCATCAATGAGACTGTATGTGAGGAAACATAATATACTCTGCAAGTTCCAAACCTCAGATTAATAAGGAGGCTAGAGGATTTTTTGTGCTTTTAGAATAGCATACTAGGAAACCTACATACTTGCTTACATAAATTTGGATGGGACATTAAGACCCATTTCCACTGAGCTTATAAGGGCTGCATCTGTGTGTGCTGGATGCACTGAACCATTCTGGCCACATAATGCAATGAGTATGAACATAAGTATGAGTATGAGAATGAATATGGTCATTGCAGCCAAATCACATATAAACAAACCAAACCAATTGCTAAAGAGTCTGAAATGAACAAATATTGCTGCTTCTATCTACTCTCTTGGTTAATTCCCTACTGAACTTTGAATGTAAAGATGATTTTCTTCTTAAGTATTAGATAAGACAAAACTGCTATATTTTGTGGATTATTTAAACCATAAAGGTTTTACTTTACTATAAAAATATCCTACAAACAACCTACACTAAAAGGGATTTGACAAGAACAGCCCAGAACTATGTTGTTTGACTATAGCAGTGTGTGCTCTGTCAAAGTCAGGTAATTTCACGTCCAGAGAGTTCTTCAGGTGTTAGGCTTATACCAAAATAAGGATTGTTTTTGAAGAAATCCATAAATACTGAGAATCCATTCCTACAGGCACCATATTAGACCAAGCATTCTGGGGGATTCAAGGAAGATGAAGACATAGCCTTGTTGCCATAGAGGCCATGGAATTGAAACCATAAAAGAACCTGGAACAATAGTCCATGCTCCTCATTTTATAGACAAAAAACTCAAATGACAAGAATCCAGAGAATTTACATGACAAGGCGCAGATCACATAGCCAGTAGAGGCAGACTTGAACTGAAAGCCACATGTCCTGAATACCCTCATATAATTCTTTCCTTCATATTTATTGCCTCTGTTTGTGAAGGTAAAAAGTATAGCAAGAAAGATGTCAGGATTCTGGGAACCATGTAGTATGCTCTTTCCCAATTTTCTGCAAAGTCTACTAACAAAACGAAATGTTGTTACTGGATTGCTTGTGGATCCTAGTGAAGAGACTGAATTCTGTATCTAAACTGGAAATGAGTGAGGAAGACATGGAATACATAAATGGAAGACACAGAGGCAAAGCAAATTATAAGACTAAAGTCCACAGAAGTTGGCAATACTCTTCTAATTGTAATCACCAAAATCTTGGGGAGATCATTGAACTTCCCCATGATTCGATATCATTGGTGTGGTCAAAGACATTTGCCCTAGGTAATGAAGGGTAATGAGACCCCTCGCTGACATCAAAGATATGATATAATATTGTCTGCTAAAGAAAATGCTGCTTGATAATTTTAAAAAATAAATTCTATTTGATACATGAAGTCTTTATGTTATTTCTTAGGGGCCAAAAAAGAGAATTTTTCTTGTATAGGTGATGATGTACAATATGATACTGTCTATTAATTACCTGAAATCTAAATGCTAAGTTTGGGTCTGATGATATAGCATGCTACATTTCTATACCTTTACCTTATTCTTTTCAGCTTCATCCTGGGAAATGTCTCTCTGGAGAGATTGGGAGTAAAAAACCACGAGATTATTGTAAGCCACATTAACCAAATTGATAAATTCAACTAACTTCTCTGTACATGGGTTTCATACATATTAAGAATAAAATGGTTGCAAACTATCTTTTTCAGAGAAAGTGTGTATCCTTTCAGCTCATAGGAGGGGAAACAAGCATAGTATTTCAGTTTTGCTCCTGTTTTCTAATTTTATCTTCATTATTCTTCTTCAGCAATATCCCCACTACCACACTTTCTCTTCTTCCAGAATCCACCCGCTCTGTAGTCATAATAGATTTCCTGCGTATTGGCTCTATCTCCTTTATCTTCTTTATGTGTGGCATCTCTGGCAGCCAAATAATCTTCCAAAAGGCATTCTGTGACACAGTTCCTCAATGTATGTTCTATTTCTCTTTATCTTCCATTGAGGAATCTATCTATAAATCCATCTAACTCTCCATTGTGCTTTTGTTGCAGACGCAGATACCTAAAATATAATGCAACAATTGACTTACTAGCTCTTGGAAGCTAAAGAAACCTTCTGTCTGATTCTCCACTTTTGCTTCCAATAGAAATCCCTGCAGAGCCATGGACAGAAGGGAGAGACCCTCCTTCTGTTCCCCTCTCTAATTTTCTGGCCAAAATCATGCCCAGTTTCAGCTAAATCACGGACTTAAAACCCACAGCTTTTTATCTGCTGGCTCCAACATGTCAGAATATGTTTGAGAGATGTGTGTGTTCAGAAGTGAGAGAAACTCCGAGTTAGGAGGCTTTTCTCTGATTTCTGGAGTTTGCTAGAGAGAGAAGAGAGAAGGGGAGAGCACAGAGGCACAGAGAAATGTGGGCAGTATTGTTCAGTAGAAAATGTGTTTAAGTGCTCTCTTCTCAATCCATAAAGATGCGGTCATTAATCTGTGGCTTTGGGGAAAAATAGCTCCATAAAATTATTTCCTTATCTATCAATTAAAGTATGTTGTATATGTTTTTGAGAACTATTTTAAGACATAGTTTAGCTTTATTTTCTATTCTTCTTCATTCTGGAGATGAAAATGACTTTCAAGTCTGGCTTAATTAAGCATTTACGATTTTTGAATCTTCAAGAGCCTATCTAGTGATACTGGTTTACTTCTTGATATATTTAGAGCTTCCTCTCCTGTGCCATGTTCTTGGTACAAGAAACAGAACACATACAACCTTTCTTTGTAGAGGTTTTCCAAACTGAGCAGTGCCTACCCTTATATATGGTATATATCTGCCAATCATTTAGGGACTTTGGAGGAAAGATGTGTGGGGAGTGGGGAGATAATGGAATCAAAACTTTAAAAAAACTTTTAACCGGCAGGAGTGGCAGAGCAATATGGCCTTATGCAAATGACGCAGAGCACAGAGTCTTGCCAAGTAACAGACTGTAGATCACATTTTGTTTTGACCATCCAAGTATTCTGACCTTCTCAATATCCCTAGGGAATGACCACCCATAAGGCCTTGAACTGGTGGAGCAGAAGTTGAAACACAATGACTGAATTCTTCCAAAACAGCAGCTGTGGGTAGGGAAGGATTACTATTGACACGCTCAAAGGTCACTGATACATAATCTGTGACAGGTAGAGCCTAAAGGAGACAGCATGTCACATACTGGAAACAGTATTGATGGAGAGCAAATTCTTAGCAAATATTATGAAAACACCGTAAAAGGACTGTGCAGTCCTTTACCACAGGACATGCTCATTCTTTCAATACATTTGATTAAGAAAGTGCATGGTGATGAGAAGTTGCTATAAATTTAGAAAAATGTAAACGAATTTGAATTTTACTCACCATAACGGGTATTTACATTGGGAAATGATGGCAATATGTATATGAGTTGGGCTTGCTCTTTATTCCATGTGCAGGTGTTTCTTGGTGTGCATATGGTTTTGAGACTCTGCAATATATTTCCCTGGCTCTCCACGTATCTGGAACCACTGAACCATTGCACCAGCTCAGAGCTGGACCCAGGCTTAGGGGTAGAGATTCAGAGATCTCCAACTGCGGCTAGTTGTGCTTGAGGCATGAAGAGTTATGAAGCAGCCTACAGCTCAGAAAAGAAACAAATGGTCTGTGGAGACATCCAGTCCTGCTCTGGGGAGGCCTAGAGAGACAGGGCCCGTAGCATGTCTCAGAAAACCGAAAGCCAGCGGGGAAACCCACAGCTTGCTGCAACTACAGCCACAAGTCAAGTAAGCACTGAGCCTGACAGCTCAGGAAAATGACCCACTTCTTGCCGACGCAGACAAAAAGGCTTCACTTAGGCCTAGGGAAAGTGTCTCTAATAAGGCTATCCGTTAACTGCGTCGCCTGAGTCCCTCTCAGCAATTCTTCATTCCCTCCCTCCTCACCTCCCACCCTGAAGCCAGCCATTAAGGCAGTAGGGACTGAGGAAAAAGAAGCTGTTGGGCTCAGTAAATATTACTGAGCTCCACAAGGAAACGCAGCCCCATTATTTAGGCTCCTGTGTCTAAGGCACATTTTGATCACATCCATTTAGCAGAGAGGTGAAGGAGGCTGGCTGTGCAGCAGCTCTCAGTCATCCATCCACTTGCTCAGGCAAAGCCATTGCAGAGAGTAAAAGAAAGAGCTCAGCCCCAGGTCCCTAGCGTTGGAACCCAGAGCTCATAGGACATGAGAACCCACATAATCACATGGAGGGAGCTCTGGGCAAGTATTCATGGGTCTTGGAATTCATTCTCTGCTCTCCCATTGACGTGATTTGTATCATGCACAGAGTCACAAACTTGTAGCAATAACCTGTCCTGTTTATAATGGAGATATTACTTGTTATCTCATTACATAAGGTTGCACGTGATAGTCATAAGATAAAACACCAATCTAACTTCTGGAAACAGGATACTCACTTTGGGGAAATGACTTAACTCTTTCAGGTCATCTGTGTCTGTCTCAACAAAAAACAACAACAAAAACATAAAATAAATAGTATCTTTTAATACTGTTACTAACCTAACATCTCAGAATTACTTCACTTGAAAATGATAAAAGTTAATATACTGAGTACATTTTTCACATATTTGGGGAATTAAAACAATATCTTTAATATTTGGAAATGAAAGGGAAAAAAGGAAAATTTGATATCATCCATAACCAGGATCATAAGTGTGTCTATTGAAATGAAAATCCAGGAATGAAAATATGCAATTAAGAAGCCACACCCATATGCTTGAGAATTAAAAGTACTTCACCCAGGCTGAAGGACAGACCATCAAATTACTTGTAGGCTGCAGCTGAAAATATGATCTTCTGACGACCAAACTGATCGTTAATGACAAGTGGACTCAGGAGAAAGATTAACTTGACCTCCCCCACCTGAGGTCAAACAAACAAACAAAAGAAATAAACTAAAATCAACAAAGGAGACTTTAACAAAAACTTACAACTCAGTGATGGAGGTGAGGGAAGATGAATGAAGATCACGTCAATAATATTTTTTAATGTTCACTTATCCTAGAGAGAGGTAAACTGTCTGCTGATTTCCAAGACTATACCTCTTCCCCAAAATGGTTTCTTGAGAAAGCTGTCTACCCTGAAGTGACTGGAAGGTATTTCCAATAATAGCCTGAGATTTATTCATTTGATTGCTTGAGTCACTGGAGAGATGACTGGGCCTCATTCCTCAGACATATATTCATAGTAAAAAAAGTATTCCTGCTAAACCATAAAATTAAGGCTTTATAAGGTAAATTAAACAATTAAAATAAAAATATATTTTAGAAATTATAAAGACAGATAGCAAGCAAGATATTTCCTTGATACAAAGCCATCATGATAGCACTGGCAATTTGATCTTAATTCGTGGTTCTTCCCTCCTCCTCAGTGAAAAGCCCGTCTAAAGAAAAATGGTTGCTTGCAGCTGTGTGGACATGGTGACAATTCACCCACATTTCCACCCACCCAGAGCAGCTCTACTGGGCAAGGACAGGTAGATTCTCTAGCTCAGGTCTCTTCTTTGCAACAGACAGTGCTCAGGGGCTCCAAACATGAAGTATATACTCATTTACTCTAGACCATGGCAACCTGTCAAGAAGGAAGAATGTGTTCCAAAATGAAGGCAACAATAATTGTGACCCAATAATGCAACAGAAAGGGTCCACTTGTTATGGTAATCGCCAGCGGCATTCTAAATAATGTGTTCAGTTTGTTAATTGTGGCACGTTATCAGAAAATGTTCCTTTCCAAATAAGCATGCCTAGGGTAGCCCTAGGCAAAATTGTACATAAGTAACATTTTTTTCCCTATAGTTCGCCATCCCTCTGTGTGTATGCTCATTTTACCCGCTCTTCCTTCCATTACCTGGTTCCCAGCCTTCATCTTTCCAATCCGCTAAAATAATTTTTTCCCAATAGTTATTTATAACTGTATATTTACACAGCAATCACCTCTATAAACTTCTCCTCACACAACCCAATTTATGTAAAGACCGCCTCCATTCTGCTAACTGTCTAAAACAGGACGGATAGCACATCAATGCTTAAGGTAGGGCCTAACACAGAGGAGGTACTCCATAACTTTTTGTGGACTGTTGAATAAGTACTTCTCAATTCAAATATGAATAGTATTTGATTTATAAGTCTGAATGGCTACCCTGCTTTACCACATATTTGCTCTGATAAAACATAATGGCCGTTCAAACAGGTCTTTTTTTTTTTTTTTTCTAAGCAATTCTTCTATAATGTCTTTTGTGCATGGATCACAGTAGGAGATCAATAACTAGTTGTGGAATAAAAAGAATATTTGGATGGATGGATAGTTGGATAGACAGCGGATATTACTGTAGGGAGAAAGCTAACATTTCGGTAGGAGCTATCTCCCAATATTTCCATTGGGATATACAAGATGGGAAGGACTAGTCTACAAGTTAATCACACATATTTTTCTCAGACTATCAAATAAATATATAATTTTTCTAAATCAGAGAATCTAGAATTCTAAACTATTTTGACATTTGGTGGTCAGTGGTTCTAAATTCTAAATTACATATATCCTGAGTTTGTTTTTGTTTTTATTTCTATTTTTCATGATCTCTGGAATTAAAGTGTGCCCATAGACATTGAAAAATGAAACAACTAGAGAGGCCTTCTCAATCTCATGCAAATGCCTGGCGTCATCTTCAAAGAGGGTAAATAGTAACTGAAAATGTCAAGTTGTCTCTGACTTGAGTTAAGCAAACTACAGAAGTCATGCCTCCTGCAGAAGATATTTGGGAGAAATAAAGATTTTGAGAAAATTGCCATATGTCATTACAATTTAGAAAATAAATGAAAGATATGCATCATTTTGCTTATTTCAAATTAAAAACATTGAAGAAGTAGACTTTAAAAGTATTGGCTAGGAGTCAAGATGGTGGCGTAGGCAGACTCTGAACTCACCTCCTCCCGTGGACACAGCCAATTTACAACTACTCGTGGAAAAATTACCCCTGAGACAGAACTGAAAACTGGATGAGAGGAACTCCTGCAACAACGGACAATCCTAACTGAGGCAGAAGAGGCAGAGACTCCCTTCTGGAGAGGAAAACGCCGCCTTCACAAGCCGCCAGCTTCACGGCCGCCGGGAGCAGCTCACAGGTACGCAGCCTCCCTGGAGGCGCGGGGCCCTGAGCCGGGAGCGCCCCCGCTGTGGGCATTTTTGGACCCAGCACAATCGACACCAGCGGCATAATATCTGACTTTGCCTGCTACTAAAGCATTGGGGAGCACCCCCAGAAAACCCGGTTCACAAAGAAACTAAAACTGGCTCTTAAAGGGCCCGCGCACAAACTCACCCGTTCCAGAAAGCATCCTAAAATCACCAGAAAGAAAGGTGCACAGTGCTGGGGTGAAAAGAGACTCACCTAATAGGCCCTGAGTGCATCTCGGTGAGGGGTGAGACCTCTCCAGGGACTGGGACATTGGCGGCAGCCATTGTTGTGGCCTGGTATGAGCGTTCTCCCTGAGGCCTGCTAGCCCAGGGTCTGCTCCACCCGCTAGAGCACCGATTTAATCCAGCTCAGCCAGGGCAGGCAGCCCACCCTAGAGACTGGCCCCACCCAACAACAAGCCCTCAGGCAACGTGTGGGCCTGCATAGATTGGTGACTGGATTCTCTGCAGCCTGGCAACTGAGCAGACTTGAGTGGGGCAGGGTGTGCACAAGGAGCGGGTGGAGAGTGTGGGGTGGTGGCGGAGTGTGTGGGGCTCCCGCCGTGGAGAG
Source organism: Ceratotherium simum simum (assembly GCF_057802395.1). Classification (NCBI taxonomy): domain Eukaryota; kingdom Metazoa; phylum Chordata; class Mammalia; order Perissodactyla; family Rhinocerotidae; genus Ceratotherium; species Ceratotherium simum. Next base: position 18,448,097 of record NC_141914.1, read on the forward strand.
AGACTGGGTCCGCTTGGGGGTCGGGGCGCTCACACCAGGCAGGACTGTGTTGACTGTGTGTGTGGACCTGTGGGCAACAGGGCTTGTCACCTGCAGAAGACTTGTGCTTCTCAAAGACCCACATAGGAGGTTTGCCCCACCTTCCAAAGCCTGAAACAATTGGGTGCTCCTGTGCCTGAGGCCAGCCCCACCCAGCTGCAATCCTCAGAGAGCTGACAAGAGACCTAATAGGCTAGAGGCTTACAGCAATTGTAAGGCCCTGAGCCTAACAACCTGCCACGCTGGGGGCCTACTCAGTTAAAAGAAATACTGCAACACAAATCTGGTATTAGAACTTACAGCCAACTGTGCTGGGGCTCCCCACACCTGATAAAGAGACTGAAGGGCCCACAACAACTACAAACAGCTGAACATTACAACAGCTGGCCAGGAGCATAACTCAGCCTCCCTGGGCGTCTATAGGGAGAGCTAACAGGCCACAATAGAAGGACACACGTAGCCCACATAGGGGTCACCCCTGGAACATTGAGAACTGAGGGAAGCACACTGGAAACCTCCTAAGGCATCACTTACATAAGGTCACCTATCCAAGAGCAGGAGACATAGCTGACCTACCTAATACATAGACACAAGCACAGGGAAAGAGGCAAAATGAGGAGGCAAAAGAATACATTCCAAGTAAGGGAACAGGACAAAACCCCAGAAAAGGAACTAAGTGAAACAGAAATGAGCAACCTACCTGACAGAGAGTTCAAACTAAGAGTGTTAAGGATGCTCACTGATCTGGGGAGAAGAATAGATGAACTCAGTGAGAATGTCAACAAAGAAATGGAAGATATAAAAAAGAACCAATCAGAAATGAAGAATATAATACTGGAAATGAAAAATTCATTAGAGGGACTCAAAAGCAGAGTAGAGGATACAGAAGAACAGATCTGTGAGCTGGAAGAAAGACTAGAAGAAATTACCCAAGGTGAACAGGTAAAAGAGAAAAGAATTAAAAAGAGTGAGGGCAGTCTAAGGGACCTCTGGGACAACATCAAGCGCACTAACATCCGTGTTATAGGTGTCCCGGAAGGAGAAGAGCGAGACAAGGGGGCAGAGAATCTATTTCAAGAAATAATAGATGAAAACTTCCCTAACCTAAGGAAGGAAACAGACATCCAGGTACAGGAAGCACAGAGAGCCCCAAACAAGATAAACCCAAAGAGGCCCACACCAAGACACATCATAATCAAAATGTCCAGAATTAAAGATAAAGAGAGAATCCTAAAAGCCGCAAGAGAAAGTCAAGTTACATACAAAGGAAACCCCATAAGGCTATCAGCTGACTTCTCAGCAGAAACCTTACAGGCTAGAAGAGAATGGCACGATATATTTAAAGTGCTAAAAGGAAAAAACTTACAGCCAAGAATACTCTACCCAGCAAGGTTATCATTCAAAATGGAAGGAGAGATCAAAATTTTCCCAGATAAGCAAAAATTAAAGGAGTTTGTCACCAAGAAACCAGTGCTACAAGAAATGTTAAAGGGAGTGATTTAAGGGGAAAAGAGAAGACCACAAATAGGAAAAATTATCTATTTCCATGATTAGAACGTAATGGATACAAATGCACAAAAAAGAGGTTAGATATGATATCAAAAACATAAAAGGAGGGAGGAGGGTAGTTAAAGAGTACAGCTTTCAGACAGAGGTCAAACTAAAGTGACCATCAATTCTGTATAGAAGAAGTAAGGAACAGAGAAGGACTACTACAACACTGAGGAAAAAAAAAAGTTAAAAAATGGCAGTAAGTACATACCTATCAATAGCTACTTTAAACGTCAATGGACTAAATGCTCCAATTAAAAGGCATAGGGTGGCTGACTGGATAAAAAAACAAGACCCATATATATGCTGCATACAAGAGACACACTTCAGACCTAAAGACACTCACAAACTGAAAGCGAAGGGATGGAAAAAGATATTCCACGCAAATGGCAGTGAAAAGAAAGCTGGGGTAGCAGTACTCATATCAGACAAAATAGACTTTAAAACAAAAACTGTAAAAAGAGACAAGGGCATTACATAATGATCAAGGGAACAATCCAACAAGAGGATATAACACTTGTAAATATCTATGCACCCAATGTAGGTGCACCTAAATATATAAAGCAATTATTAACAGACATAAAAACAGAAATAGACAGTAACACAATAATAGTAGGGGACTTTAACACTCCACTTACACCAACGGATAGATCATCCAAACAGAAGATCAATAAGGAAACATTGGCCTTAAACGACACACTAGAACAGATGGACCTAGTAGATATATACAGAGCATTCCATCCAAAAACCAAAGAATACACGTTCTTTTCAAACGCACATGGAACATTCTCCAGGATTGATCACATATTAGGCCACAAAACAAGTCTCCATAAATTTAAGAAGACTGAAATAATACCAAGCATCTTTTCTGACCACAACGGTATGAAACTAGAAATCAACTATAGGAAGAAAATCAGAAAAGCCACAAATACATGGAGATTAAACAAAATGCTAGTGAACAACGACTGGGTTAACGAAGAAATCAAAGAAGAAATCAAAAAATACCTGGAGACAAATGAAAATGAAAATACGACATGCCAGAATTTATGGGATACAGCAAAAGTGGTTCTAAGAGGGAAGTTTATAGCGATACAGGCCTATCTCAACAAAAAAGAAAAATCTCAAATAAACAATCTAACAATGCACCTAAAGGAACTGGAAAAAGAAGAACAAACACAGCCCAAAATCAGTAGAAGAAGGGAAATAATAAAAATCAGAGCAGAAATTAATGAAATAGAGACCAAAAAAACAATAGAAAAAATTAATAAAACCAAGAGCTGGTTCTTTGAAAAGATCAACAAAATAGACAAACCTTTAGCTAGACTCACCAAGAAAAAAAGAGAGAAGGCACAAATAAGTAAAATCAGAAATGAAAGAGCAGAGGTTACAACAGACACCTCAGAAATACTAAAGATTATAAGACAATACTATGAAAAGCTATATGCCAAACAATTCGACAATCTGGAAGAAATGGATAAATTCTTAGAATCATACAACCTTCCAAAACTGGATCAAGAAGAAGTAGAGAATTTGAATAGACCAATCACCAGTAAGGAGATCGAAACAGTAATCAAAAACCTCCCCAGAAATAAAAGTCCAGGACCAGACGGCTTCCCTGGTGAATTCTACCAATCATTCAAAGAAGACTTAATACTTATCCTTCTCAAACTCTTCCAAAAAATTGAGGAGGGGGGGAAGCTCCCTAACTCATTCTACGAAGCTGACATTACCCTGATACCAAAACCAGACAAGGACAACACAAAAAAAGAAAATTACAGGCCAATATCACTGATGAACATCAATGCAAAAATCCTCAACAAAATACTAGCAAATCGCATACAACAATACGTTAAAAAGATCATACACCATGATCAAGTGGGATTTATGCCAAGGATGCAGGGATGGTTTAACATTCGCAAATCAATCAACGTAATACACCACATTAATAAAATGAAGAACAAAAATCACATGATCATCTCAATAGATGCAGAGAAAGCATTTGACAAGATACAGCATCCATTTATGATAAAAACTCTGAATAAAATGGGTATAGAAGGAAAGTACCTCAACATAATAAAGACCATCTATGAGAAACCCACAGCTAATATCATCCTCAATGGTGAAAATCTGAAAGCCATCCCTCTAAGAACAGGAACCAGACAAGGATGCCCACTCTCACCACTCCTATTTAACATAGTACTGGAAGTCCTAGCCAGAGCAATCAGGCAAGAGAAAGAAATAAAAGGGATCCAAATTGGAAAGGAAGAAGTGAAACTGTCACTATTTGCAGATGACATGATTTTATATATAGAAAACCCTAAAGAATCCACCAGAAAACTTTTAGAAGTAATAAACGAATATGGTAAAGTTGCAGGATACAAAATCAACATACAAAAATCAGTTGCATTTCTGTACACTAACAACGAAGTAGAAGAAAGAGAAATTAAGAATACCATCCCATTTACAATTGCAAAAAAAGAATAAAATACCTAGGAATAAACTTAACCAAAGAGGTGAAAGATCTGTACACTGAAAACTATAAAACATTTCTGAAAGAAATTGAAGAAGACACAAAGAAATGGAAAGATATTCCGTGCTCTTGGATTGGAAGAATTAACATAGTTAAGATGTCCATACTTCCTAAAGCCATCTATAGATTCAATGCAATCCCTATCAAAGTTCCAACAACATTTTTCACAGAAATAGAACAAAGAATCCTAAAATTTATATGGAACAACAAAAGACCCCGAACAGCTAAAGGAATCCTGAGAAAGAAGAACAAAGCTGGAGGTATCACACTCCCTGATTTCAAAATATACTACAAAGCTATAGTAACCAAAACAGCATGGTACTGGCACAAAAACAGACACACAGATCAATGGAATAGAATCGAAAGCCCAGAAATAAACCCACACATCTATGGACAGCTAATCTTTGACAAAAGAGCCAAGAACATACAATGGGGAAAAGAAAGTCTCTTCAACAAATGGTGTTGGGAAAACTGGATAGCCACATGCAAAAAAATGAAAGTAGACCCTTACCTTACACCATACACAAAAATTAACTCCAAATGGATTAAAGACTTGAATGTAAGACCTGAAACTATGAAACTTCTAGAAGAAAACATAGGCAGTACACTCTTCGACATCGGTCTTAGCAACATCTTTTCAAACACCACATCTGACCGGGCAAGAGAAACAATAGAAAAAATAAACAAATGGGACTACATCAAACTAAAAAGCTTCTGCACAGCAAAGGAAACCATCAACAAAACGAAAAGACAACCTAACAATTGGGAGAAGATATTTGCAAACCATACATCTGATAAGGGCTTAATCTCCAAAATATATAAAGAACTCATGCATCTCAACAACAAAACTACCAACCCAATTAAAAAATGGGCAAAAGACCTGAACAGACATTTCTCCAAAGAAGATATACAGATGGCCAACAGACACATGAAAAGATGTTCAAAATCACTAACTATCAGGGAAATGCAAATCAAAACTACAATGAGATATCACCTCACGCCCGTCAGAATGGCTATAATTAACAAGACAGGAAACAACATGTGTTGGAGAGGATGTGGAGAGAAGGGAACTCTCATACACTGCTGGTGGGAGTGCAAACTGGTGCAGCCACTATGGAAAACAGTATGGAGATTCCTCAAAAAAGCAAGGATAGAACTACCATATGATCCAGCTATTCCACTGTTGGGTATTTATCCAAAGAACTTGAAAACACCAATTTGCAAAGGTACATGCACCCCTGTGTTCATTGCAGCGTTATTCACAATAGCCAAGACTTGGAAGCAACCTAAGTGCCCATCAAGGGACAAATGGATAAAGGAGATGTGGTATATATACACAATGGAATACTACTCAGCCATAAGAAACGATGAAATCCAGCCATTTGTGACAACGTGGATGGACATTGAGGGTATAATGCAAAGTGAAATAAGTCAGAGGGAGAAGGTCAAATACCGTATGATTTCCTTCATTAAGTAGTAGATAATAACAACAATAAACAAACACATAGGGACAGAGATTGGATTGGTGGTTACCAGAGGGCAAGGGGGGAGGGAGGAGGGTGAAAGGGATAATTCGGTACATGTGTGTGGTGATGGGTTGTAATTAGTATTTTGGTGGTGAACATGATGTAATCTATGCAGAAATAGAAGTACAATGATGTACACCTGAAATTTTTACAATGCTATAAATCAATGTTACTGCAATAAACAAAAAATTAAAAAAAAATAAAAAAGTATTGGCTAACCTGCTACCGAAGAATGGACTATGTGTCTATGAATAAACAAATTTTGGCATGTAGGCATAAAAGAAGTAACCTCTAATGGAGTTTTCCTTTTTCCTTTTCTTTCCTTTTTTTTTTTTTTTATTTGTAATTCAATGTCCATTATGTCTGAGATGGAAACAAATAAAACTAGAAAAAAATGCTGTTTTGACTCTCCTTGAATTTGAGGAGCGCTGAATTATCCCACACTGGTAAAAACTATATCAACAGATATCCAGCAACATCTCAGTGATTCAGGGCACCTTTATGATCTGAACATGGCCCAGAGTAAGTGCTTGTGAAGTGTACAGAGAGGTTAATCAAAAATGTTACAGTCACTAACCCTGCGAGTGAATAATCTGTATATGCAGACTGGCACGAGCATACAGAGCACAAGAGATTTAACAACTGGATGCACAGAGCAATCTGCTACATGGTGGGTGATATTTGGGTTGTTATCTCTTATATCATTGTGAAAAGCAAGTGTGAACCGATGGAAGTGTTAAAACAGCCAAAGGAATTTAAGGGATGGCATCACTTGAAGATGGATGAAAGGGTATTAAATGACAGAGCTGGGGTAATACCTATGGAGGAGTGAGATTATGGGGCAAAGCAGGTATAAAACCTCCCAAGAATAATCATGAACAAGTCATCAATGATTTTTATCTTACTAAAATAAGGCATGGCTAATAATACATATGATCCCTCGTTGGCTGTGCCAACTTGGCTTGGTCTGCCTATCTGGTAAGATGGTCTATGCAGTTCAGCAAAGAGATTGAGCTACTGCTATGTGCTGCATCCTGAGAACTTGAGGACCAATAAGAGACAATCACTGCCTCAAAAAGTCAAGAGTTAATTGGGAGGAAGCAGACACATAAATGGTTTAATCCAATGTACTTACAATCACAGAAAAACAGACAAGATACAGGAGTATACAGAAGAAGAGTAAGTAATGATTTGGGGCCTGGAAGGGAAGTTCAAAATTATGGAGGCCTCTCGTAGTAGGTGAAAGCCAGTTGGACATTCAGACATGAAGAAGTTGTTTCAGACAAAAGAAACTACAGGGACAACGTTGTGAAACAACATGGAGTCCATGAGGCAACAAGTGAGCCACATTTGTTGAAGTTCAAAGTATGAGGGATGAGTGTAGGGATGAGAGTGGGGAGCTATGGGAGAGGAAACTGAGCAAGGAGACATGGGTCTGTATGACATGCTTGTAATGATCCAAAATGAAGACAAAACAAAGGATTTCAAGCAGGTGAATGAGGTCAGATGTAGACTTCAGAAAGAGTTCTCTAGCAGCAGTTAGAGGAAATGAATTTTGTTGTGAGTCTGAGGTATAGAGAACACTAGGGACGCTATTATAATAGTCCTGGTGAGTGCTGATAAGGACCTAAACTAAGGCAATGATGTTGATAGTACCTAAAGGAGATACACACGTGACGCTGAAGTAAAATGTAAGAAATTTATGCTAGGATGTGATTGGTGGGAAAGGTAGATAATAGAAAGCAAACAGCAAAATATTACTTCTGCTTTTGAATGATTTCCTCATGGAGAAGGGGAAGAAAGTCACAAGCTGAGTTACAGAATCGAGGATGAAGATCAGGGAGAGAAGTTAAAGTACTCGACGTAAAGTGTTGTTAAGACTTCAAGATGGTACTAGATATCGAGAGCTAATTTGATATAACAAGTTGTATTTTAAAGAAATATCAAGGACAGGACAGCCTCCTTTTGCTTCAGCACATAGTTCCAATGTCTGTCCCTATTTCTATGGTAGGGCCAAAGAATTACAGACTGTGACACAGCCTTGTGAATAATTATATTTTAGTTCCCTCATAATATATTCCAATTATAGCTCATAGTATTTACTGTAACAGCAGACTTAATTTCAGTACTAATTCTTTTACACAAATGGTCAATAAAAAGAAAACAGAATTATTGGGTTAAGAAAAGATGTGAGAGCAAGAGGACAGCCACAAAACTTCCATGATTCTAAAATCTAGGACTACAGCACTGTATGGTCTACCCGATGCCAACTCATCTCATCTTGAATAAGAAAGTCCTAAAAACTCCAAAGCCTGAGCCAAGATGCCTTTAAATCAAAAAGAATCTGACTCAAGTACAGTCTACCACCTCTAGTCTCCTTTCCCATGTCCTTCTAATCCTTCATCTCCTTCTAGTTAGTGTATGGGCCAGCTCACAAGAACAAAAGGAGGAGGAGAAAAATATACATTAATATGAAAGTGCAAACATCAAAACCCAATGAAAACAACCGCTTCTTAATTTCACAAAAATAATTGTATTATTTATATTCATCACTGTTCTGTATGTATTCTCAAAGTGCCCTCATAAGAATCATTTTGCAACAGGATCCTGAAGAATGAAATTATCTAATGTAGTGAATATAACAGAAAGAAACATCTTTCCAGAAGAAACTGAAGAAGTTAGAATAATTTGAAGTATGATCACAAATTAAAAACTTCTCTCATCTCCCACCTTGAGCAAATCTGAACTTCTTCTGAACAATATTTTCCCTCTGTATCTTATATTGAGTTTATTTCTTCACTGTTTTTTAACATATATTCATTATTTCTTCAGTTAATATTCTGTGCCCAGCACATGTCTATGCTTCTGTATTGGACTATTGGCTCCTTTAGAGCAAAATTCATTCATTCATTTATTTATTCAACAAATATTTATTGTAAGACTGTCATGTACCAGGAATTGCACTAGACCTTGAAGACCTTGAAGAAACAATGGTATGTGAATGTAGGTACAATCTTTGCCCTCGAAAGAGTTTGAAGTCTGGGGGGAGGTGAAGTGAAGGGATTATCCTTAGACAGAAGGTGGCACACCACCCTCTGTGAGATAATAGAAAATATACATTGGTCTCTGGTCCCAGTTCCTGGCACAGAACTCCTGAAACTATTGTAATTTGCCAAGTGCTGAGCACTAGAAGCATCTTTTGTTCTAATATTTGGTCCTTGACCCTGATTCAGGGTTCCTGAAACCCTGTAATTTCCCGGGTAATAGGCGTGTCTTTTGTTCTAATGAGGCGACTCTGGGTGGGCTCCTGGATGAGGGCTAGTCTCCGGAAAGACCAAGCCATAACTAGAAGCTTGGAATTTTTAGGCCCACTTTTCTGCTCTTGAGAAGGGAGAAAGGCTGAAAATGCAGTTAATGATCAATCACGCCTATGAGATTAAGCTTCCACAAAATCCTAAAAGTATGAGCTTTGGAGAATTTATGGGTTGGAGAACACATCAATATAGGGAGGGTGATGCACCCCCACTTCATGGGCACAGAATCTCCTGCATTCAGGACTCTCCCAGACTTCATCCTATGTATCTCTTCATCTGGCTGTTCATCTGTATCCTTTATCATATCCTTCAATAAACTAGTAAACATAGGTAAGTGTTTCCCTGAGTTCTGTGAGCCACTCTAGCAAATTAATCAAACCCAAGGAGGGGGCCATTGGAACCTCCAATCTATAGCCAGTTGGTCAGAAGCACAGGTGACAACATGGGCTTGCGACTGGCATCTGAAGTGTGTGTGTGGGGGCTGAGGCAGTCTTGTGGCACTGAACCCTTAACCTGTAGGTTCTGATGCTTTCTGATGGGTAGATAGTGTCAGAATTGAGTTAAATTGTAGCCCCAGCTTGTTGCAGAGACTTGCTTGTTGTTATGGGGAAAAACACACACACACTTGATGACCAGATGTGTCAGAAATGAAGTGTTTTGTGTGAGTAGTAAAAGAAACACAAAGAAGATAGACTGAACTGAGGTTTTCCTCTACAACAGTAGGGAAAGACTGGGTTTTTGTTTTACTCCTCTACATTGTAAGCGGAGGCAGGAGGATGAAGGGATGGGCGAAGTTGTAATCAGATTAGAATGTTTAAACTCAGGAAGTGGAGAATGTTCCCATATGTAAGAATCTACAAGGGATTTGCTGAGAGTTGGGGAGGGCAGGGTCAGAATCTTTATTCATGTGTGCATTCTTGGCAACATGTAGCACAATTCTTAGCACATACCTAGTGCTCCTGAAATGTTGATTGTATAGATGATTTTTAACGAGAATGAAGGAGCGAAGGATTGAATGAATGATTCTGTTGCATTTATACCTAGAGGGCTTGACTGGTAAAAAGTTCATGAGGGCTGCAGAAGTGTCTTTCAAAGTAGATATTGCTAGGTCTATAACTTGGGAATCATCCCTGGGCTTAGTGGAATAAAGGCCCAGAATATTTTGCTGTCCAGAATCCACAGCTGCAGGGAAAAGAGATGAGTTGGAGAAGTGAACTATAAAACAAAAGTTGTAATACACGATAATAGGATCATTGTTTTCTGCAGGTCTCTTGCTCTATTTTCTGAAAGTAGGCACATTTTGAGTGAAAACAGGTTTTATGTCCCAGCAATAAAGAAGTATAACTATAAAAATATATGTCATATCAGCAAGCATGTCTCTAAATAGAATGTTTTACCAAGTTTCCTATGAGGCATTTGAGGCCCTTTAAATTATAGGGTATATGAGATTCCCTGCAGGGCAGCCTTTGAACTACAACTCATTGTCAGTCTAAAGTGGGAGTAGGAAATGAACCTTTCAGAAATGAAGAGTGTGTGTTCCTCACTCAGCATTTCCGGGTTTTTCCCTTAAAATGGATGCCATCACCAAGCAAGGAAAGAGATGTATAATCAGTATGGGTCAAGTGAAGCTTAGTAATTTTAATTGCATTCAATTAGGTAAAAAAAAATTCTCACATTTTAACCTAAACCTTCACATTTTTCTCTGCCAAGTTTGACTTAGGGCAAAGCAATCAAAAACTGCCAGGCCTCACTTAAATGGACAGAGCGAGGTAATAAGTAATTCAGAAGAGGAGATAATCCAAAGATCACCTCTATTTGGGTTCGTAATAACATTTTCAGCTAATTTGCTTTCTTAATTATATTTTTCTTAGGTTATTATTAAAACTAATTTGCAATCCTTCAGAATATACTAACTTGATAGCAGAGGCCTGCAACTATCCAGGTCTTTGGAAGGAGCCAACTTGGGTTGTCCAATACACTAGGGATAATTCCCAAAGAGAATAATCCAAGACAGAGCGCATTTAGTATATGCTCCAGCTTTCTAGGACTGTTCTCACTCATGGAGATAGTACCAAGGAAATCTCATGGGGCTTTCTACTGTAGGTTGGGCCCGTGAAAAAAATCCTGATTCATAAAAATAGTCATGCACTGGTTATTCAAAATAGTAAAAAAAATGGAGACAACTTAATGCCCAATAATAAAAGACGAGTTAAACAAATTATAATACATCAATAAGATGGGTTCTTGTACTATTAAAATAGCATTTATAGAGAATTTTAATGACTTGGGAAACAGCTTATGATATACCATAAAAGGGAAGAAAAATCAGGTTATAAAATTGACTATACGGTACTATCATCACTGTGTGATTAAGAGCACAATTGCTGGAATCTAACTGCACACTTCTGATTCTTGACTGTATCAGTTATTAGCCATTTGACCTAGAATAAATTACTTCACCTTTCTGAGTCTCAGTTTCTTTATTTGTAAAATGCAGATAATAACAGTACCTATCTCATAGTGTTGTTAGGATGATGAAGAAATGTTTAATGTATTTATAAAATGCCTTCAACATAGGAAGCACAATAAAGAATACTGTTTTTATTTGTTTTAAATCAAAATAACTTTGCTCATGCCGTTTCTTCTGCTTAGAAATGCTTCTCCTTTTAAAATTTACCTATTAGTAACTACTGTCCCTCTAAGGTCCAGCTCATATATCACTACACAGAGTATGGAGCTTTTTCTCATAACCACCTCCCTCTCAACAGAATTAATCACGCCTTGCTTTTCACTGTGAGAACATTTTGTAATAAACTCTATCCTAGCATCTATGCCACATGATGGGAATCAATGTATCTCTTTCCCCACAAGAATGTGGGCCCCCCCAAGATCAGGGCCATGTCTTGCTCCTCTCTGCATCTTCACAGCCTAGTAAGTGGCTGGCACATGAGAAGTCCTCACGCATGGGAGTGCTCCATCCACACTGGACGAAGGAATGAATGAATGCAAGCTGAGTTCCATGAGAGAAGCGGGTAGGAAGAAAAGATGAGACAGCAGTTTCCTTCCCTGTGACTTCCTAAGGCTCAGGTGTACTCTGGCCTGGAGGAAGAATAAGGAATATTTTCAGTCTGTATTTCATGACTCCAAATCCTCGAAATTTCTATTCTTTCTATTGTTGGCTTTCCTAAAATATAATATTTGTCCTGATAACTGAATCTGGGTGGTAGAAGAGAATCAAAAATGAACTTAGTTACTTTTAGGAGAATTTAGAAGAATTTTTAACTTAGGAGTTAAAAGCTGGAGTTCTATTGCTGACATTCATATCATATGATCTTGAACAAGCAACTTAATCTTTTTGAGCATATAAAATAGGGATGATAACAAACACCTTGCCCCCATCTACCTCACAGGGTTATTTTAAGTTATCAATTAGGGAATGCATGTGAGAGTATTTTGGAAAGGCAGCATACAAATATAAGATATCATCATTAGTTCTTTTTCTGGTAAAGCTTTGCTCATTTAGAAGTTCACATTTAATATCAGACATTTTACAAATTTATAGTAGCCTATAATTATTTGACAGGATTAAGGACAACCTTTCAGTATTTCTTTGCCTCATTTTACAAAGAAGTTGTTGGAAAGATGGAGAGGTTTAAAATTGTTAAGTAGAGTTCCTATGGAACATGAGGAATGTGAGTCACATTAATATTTAAATATACAAACACTCTTCTTTGTTCTATTTATAATGCTTCAATTAGCAAGTACATTAAAATGCCCACATGATTCCTATTTGGTTGACAGTATCCTTCTCCCATTTCACAGACAAACTGAGGCACAGCTAGGTCAAAGTGTGTTACTGCAGATTACCAAGTATGACCTGGCAAAGGAATTGAGAATTATTTTCTAACCCAAAGCTGCCCAATAGAATTTTCTGTGATAATGGAAATGTTTGATAATCTTCATTATTCAGTATAGCTGCCACTAGCCATAGTGACTTTTCAGCATTTGAAATGTGGTCTGTATGACCAAGGAGCTTAATTTTTAATTTAATTAATTTAAATTTAAATAGCTATATTTGGCTAGTGGCTACTTATTACATTAAACAGTGCAGTTTTAACCAGTCACTGTATTTAGCATGAGGATTTGCTCATTAGCCAAATTAACACTTAAAAAAGAATAGCAGTTTATTATTATATAATGCGACAGAAAACTCCCAAACTGACTGTCAGCATGGCCAGTGTCTTTTCTCCATCTGAAGAACATTACAATCAGAGGTTGGTTTAAGGGGCATAGAATCAGAATAAGGAGGATGATTGGATGATTCCAATGTTTAATGGCATCCAGCTTCAATAACCTGGCTAACAGAACAAACTGGTCTTACTGCCAGAGTATTTCGTCCACCCGCCAAGATTTTCCTTGGGTACTGCTCTGGCAGGCACACTTGCCCTTGCTCTGGTGACTCTCCTTTCCCTGGCCAACCCCGTTCCTGATTGACAAGTCCTTCCTTCTCTTTTTCTCCAAACTCACACTTGATGTGCACTGGCAGAGAGAAAAGTTTGTCCCATCTCTTTGCATTTGCTTCCCCGTAACTCTCAATCCAACATACAGATCTCCCCTGTTATCAGCCAGAGAAATGTTGAGAAGGCACAGAAGGGGAAGAATATTTATTTTACCCTTCCGATAAGGAAAGAACTCAACCTGTCTGGGAACAGCCATTCCTTCTTTTCCTTCAGACATACTGTCAAGAGCATCTTAAGGTCAGACTGTAAATCATGTAAAATATCTTTATCTTTTCAAAGCTGTTTTTTGCCTATATTATAATCAAGGACAAAAGAGATCACAGAACTCCAGCAATACAAGTCCCCACGGTGGCAGGTGGGAGTGAAACTTTTAGCTACTGAAACTGCTCTCAAACAACTAAGCGAGGTTCTGGGAGGGGCTCATTCCCAGCCAAGATGAGGTCCTTGGCTTCCCAATTTGGTGTGTGGGTGATGCTGATATTCATTAAAATGACAAGCTGACAGAATGAGGCATAGGCAACCTTTACCCACTCATCAGCTGTCCAGTCCTGAAATGCTCTGGACTATTTCAATCCTCTAGGCTTTCTGTATATATAGCTTTTCAGACACCAGCCTCGAATCTGCCCAGCAAGATTCCTAGTTATTCAAGAGCTGGCCGTTGAAGTAGTGATTCTGTATTTACTGAATTGTGAAGAATTTCCCAATCGGAAAACAAAATATCTCAAGATAATTGAGTGCTGATTGATGACGGTCCAAGATGTTAATTTCATGGATTTTCAGAACTTTGAGTTTACTTAGTCCAACTCCCTCATTACATAGATTGGAAATTTGGGCCCAGGGAAGTGAAGTGACTTGACCAAGAACATACAAATAGTGTCTAAGCAATAACATTGACAGTTATAATTTAAAATAATGATGATGATGATGATAAATTGTTTTTTTTTCTCTTTTTTGGATACAGTAACTAAATTACCAGAATAAGTAAACTGAGAGGTTAAAAGATCAAATTATGGTAGTGAAGTACATCAGTTCAAGTGCACTTGAAAACAAGATCTATTCAAGCCAGCAAGGATTAAAGATAGCCATTTACAGAATTAGTAGGTGCTAGTCTAAAGCTACTGACAACTCTTTTCTAGAAATCATGATGTGATTTCTAAGACTTAAATAACCCTGGAAATTATAAAGTCAACTAAACAACTTCAAACAGCCTTCCTCGATCTCCATTCCCTCTGGTTGGATCTATTTTACCCCTTCTTGTAAGAAGGGGTAATTTATTACCCTGGCTACTAAGGATTAATAGCAGTTCTCAAAGTTGGCTGGACTTTGGAAGCAATGGAAAAAATGATCACATTTTTTCTTCTTAAATTATAGATTCCTTGGTCCCAACCCAGAGTTTCTTGGTTGCAGTCTGGAATCTATATTTTTAATAAATTCCTCAAATGAGTTTGATGCATCATTTGAGAATCACTGTTCAGAACATTCAATATCACTGACACTGAATTAAAATTATTTATATATCCATCTTCTTATCCACTAAATTTTACAGTAGGGAATAAGGCTTAATTTAATTCCATTTTTTTCTTTTTTTGGTCTGGCCCCAACCCAACTCTATTCCTTGCACAATCAGCTGCACAACAGTTTAGAACCAGACACGTCTCAGTTTGAATTCCAACACTGCCACTAACCCTGAGCAAATTACAAAACTTCTGAGATCCCTCATTGCTCGTATAATGGTACATACTTCCAAGATTTGTTGTAAAATACAAATAAGATGATGTACTAGGCAGGTAAAGCATAATAATATGGGTTTCTGAGGAATGGTAACTAGTGGCTGTAGTAGTAGAGACAGTGGTATTAGCAGTAACAGCAGTAGCAGTGGTATATTAGCAGCACTTGCTCAATAAACACCTTTAGATTTAACTAAAGAAGAAACTAAAACAATCTATTTCAATAATTTAGAACAAGTAAGTCCCTGAGCAATAACTAATGCCTATGTGAGGAGTAAATGATGCCAAGTCCTTTAATGTTCCTCTCAGATAGAGTGGCAAGCCATGCAGAAAAGGAGAAGCAATAGATACAGTCTATCAATCAACAATGTTTTTGATTCAGTTCCATTTGATGTTCTCATCAGTAAGCACGTGAAAGGTGGTCTAGAGCTGTGCAGCTAAAACTCTTTTGCTTCGTCACTTTAAATCCCCCTGTACATTCCTATTTGTCTCTCCTCATCCCCCTCCAAAAAAAGCAAAAAAAAAGAAAAGCCGTTGTGCCAGATCATGAAGGATGTGTTTACATGGGGATTGGGTACAGATGGCAGGGAAGGGAGTAGATCAGGCAAAAAGTCCTATCTGGCTCAGCAACACTGATAGTCTCTGGACTTCTCTTTGACCTCTCTAGAGGATATGACATAAAATCTGAGCAATACTCTTCCAAGATCCAGTCTGGGCACCCTTTACAGCGTAAGCCACTATTTAGCACCACAGATGACGGTTGGCGGCACTTACACTTCCTGACTACGCTCACTTCCTTCTCTTTCCCTCTTTCCCACTCCAAGTTCTTTATTTGTAATCCATTGTTCTTTTCTCATAATCCATTTTGATTTTTCATCTTCCATGTTTTTCTTCCATTTTGTATGGCTTTTAAGCTGTCCACAATTCTTGCAAGCATTCCTTAGGCACACCAGAGTTGTTTAGCCCTGTTTATACTCCTCACAAGAAGAGGTATGCATCTCCAGCCTCTCTTTCTCTGTCTCTGTCTCTCTCTCTCTCTCACACATATACACACACACACACACACCCCAGAGGATTCCTCTCAGAAACAGGAGGTCAATTAGAGGGATGAAGGACACCACAATAAGAGAATAAAAAGGTTTTTATTCAAGTGGTCTGAAAAAAAAAAAAACCCGAAGTGTGTCTTTGTGTGTATGTTTGTTGATCTGTATAACCAACACACAGAATATGTGCATTTCACTCATGCCATTGCTTCCGAACAAATTTTTATCTAAAATGTGATTTCCCACTTTCCTTTGCAGTGCTAGTCTTAGTCAATATTAAGGACTCAGTAACAAAAATACAGACTCTGAGCTCTTTGGAAGAAAAGCATATTCTAGTGAGGATATCATAACTAAAAACGACTTTGTGGGTATTTTTTTCTCAGGTGTACTCCCTAACCTCCTGCTTTGCTTAACCATGCAGGCCTGGCCATGGGGACAACATATTACTCCATGACTTTCTAACTCGTCCTTCAATTAATCACCACAGCTTTCTACCACTTGGCAGTGCTCTGCCAGAGTCACACGAAACAAAATGTGCCCTTCTGCTGATGAAACTTTGCTGTCTGTGGAGATATTTTAGCCTGCTGCCTGGATAATTACATGTGTAACTCACATTAGAGATACAGTGTGACTTGAGGGCGGTGCACCCAGCATCGTCACATGGAGCCCTGCACTGATGTGATGGCCCCTTGCCATCATCGGTCATTGAAGTGGCAGCTGCAATAACCTCACCCAGTCCTGCCCTCTCAACAATCATCTGGCGCTGCCTGTGTTTTCCCTCGTTCAAGCGAGAGCAAGGGCCTTCTGGCCCATGGGGGTTGGGCACAGATTGAGACAGGATGTCATGTGCCTTAGAAAAGTCAAGGTTGATTCAAAGGCCTCTTAGGGCAAATAAGGGTGAGAGACAATAGAAAATTAGCATTTATAAAAACTTTTAATATACTAGGCCTTGTGCTAAACCCCTTCACACATGTCATGTAACTTAATTCTCTCAATAATCCAGCAAAGAAACGAGGCTCAAAGAAGTTAAGATATTTGCCCAAGGTCACTCAGCTGGTTTGAAGCAGACCTGGGACTAGAGATCAGGTTTTCTGTTCCCTATACAATGTTCTTTCTACCAAAGTGTGCATAACAGCATTGGTTCCATTAATTCACGTATTCAGTCAACAGACATTCATTTTTGTATGGTGTGATACTGAAGAGCCCAAGCTCTGGAATTAGATTGAGTACAAATCCTGACTCCAACATCTACTAATTATACAACTTGGATAATTTCCTCACTCTCTACATACATCAGTTCCCTATTTGTAAAATGGGATTAATAATAGCATCCACCTCAGAAAATTGTTATGAAGGTGAATAAACTACCCACGTAAAACCCTTAGCGCAATGCCCGAAACATGACATATTTCAAGAAACTCCTGATAGAGCTCATAGGCTGGTGAGGAAGACAGATGCATAAACAGATAAATTATGCCACAACATGCCATGAACTGAAAGTTAAAAAACAATTGCTGTGGGATCTCAGAGGAGAATCGCTGCCTAGCACCCTCTATCTTGTAAAATGTGAAATGAGTCTACCTTAATAAAAGGAAAACAAAGCTGACGTTGGTGTCAATGGAAACTGGCTGTGCCAGAAAATAGTTATGGGTTTAACTGGTAAGGACAGACAAGGTAATTCCAGGGGCCATTTTTTACTCAGAGCTCCCCTGCCTGCTTCTGGAAGCCTGCTGGGGTTGCTGTATCGAGAGCTTAGCTTGACCATTGGAACTGCTGTTTTTAGAGCTGTCAACATTTATATAAAGCTGAACTCATCTTATTTAAACATGCCATATATAAGACCTAAGAATGAATTATTTCCCCTTAAGAAAATGAAGAGTCCTACAATTCCCAGAAAATGGGAAGCATTATCAATTTCTAGTTTTTTGTTTAATCTACTGAACGGTGATAATATTTAAGCATATAATCAGATAAAAATATCACTGACCCTTGAATAGAATGACCCTCAAGTTCAGTATTTCATCCCAGTTTTCCAATTTTCTCTCCAATGCTGTGCTACACTAGCTCAACTGAATGATTTGCGATTTCCACAAACACATCTCCACACTTTCTGGCCTCCAGACTTTGCTCATTCCAGCCCCTCCATCTGGATTAATCTTACCCATATCTTAATATCTCTCTCTCAAATTCTGTTTACCAAGCCTCCAAGATTCACCCAGAGGCCTAGTCCTTCCTGAAGCCTCTTTACGGACTCAAAAATGTCCCCAGGTGTAAGAGAGGCCCAGTCTCACCTACATTGTCTTTTTCCAATGCCCCCTGGATCTGTACTAGTTCTAAACAGCTTCTTAAACTGAGACCCACAGCATGTGGGATACATTTGTAAAAAGCAGGAGAGACAAATCTATGTTGGAGGTGAGGATAGAATCAAATGGGAAAAAAAATAGTCATTAAACAATTCAACCAGTCAATTTAGTATCCCTCATGTAACAAGCACCAAAGATAGATAGTTCTCCACTGGCTACAGAAGAAATAAAATATAGTAATTCCACCTTTAAAGAATTTATGCTTAAAGAAATGAGACATATACGAAGAAATTAGTTATTTACAAATGTAAATATAAAATAACAGCATCTAACATTTTGCTGAGTGTCTACTATGTTTCAAGAACTGTTCTAAGTAATGAAGGGATCTATTTATCAACTATCTAGCTACCTATCTGTATACCTATCTATCTCCTCATTTTATCCTCTCTATAACTCTAGGAGGTAGGTACTATTATTATCTCCATTTTACCGAGGAGAAAATAAAAGCATTGAGCCATCACTCAATTGGTAAATGATGGAACACCGACTCCAGAATTCATGTCCTTGATGTACTGCCTTTGGTATATGATAAATAGCTAAAATTTTGGAATTCCAGCTACATGTTCAGAAACTAATGGCATTCAGAGGGGAAAAAAGTCAGTGTATTCAAATAAGAACCTAAGAATTCAGAGAGAGGGGGACTGAAATAGAAAGTACTGCTTGAACGGTTAGAGAAGATCAAATGTAACATTTGGGACACAGGGAGAAACTTCAACAATGTCACAGAAATGAGAGCAATCGCGGTTTGTGTGGAGACACCTAGTGACAAACAAGGACCAACAGGAGAAAAAGGTCACTTGATGCAATGCCTTGACTACAGGTTAAAGAGTTGAGATGTGATAACTCAAGTAATGTGGATCCATCATGGCTCCTAGTAAAGCAGCAGGATGCTGGATTGGAACTACCGATCATTTGAAATTACTTGTGAGTAGGATTTCACACTGTATCACACAATCCTACATTCTCTACAAGGTTCTGTCCTTGTTATGCTCCTTAGGTTGTTTTATGAATTATTTATTATTCATCAGTGTACCCTCCATGCCTAGCAAAATCCCTAGCAAATGGTAGGTGATCATAAATGGTTGTTGAATGAATGAATGCATGAAAAGAAAGGTGGGAGCAAATAGGATAGGGCAGTGAGGACAGGCAAGGAAAATAAGTCTGCATCAAAAATGAGGTGGTAGGTACAAGAGTTAATTCCAAAATGAAGTAAAGGAGGATGGAAGCTGACAACAGGTCATTCAATTTGGCTGGAGTGTTGTTTGGGTGATTTTCAGGAATACTGTTCTAGTGATAGAAAAAGCCCAATCCAGTCTGCATGATATTAAAGGAAAAAATGAAGACAGCAGACACAGTCCATGATTTTTGTTTCTAATTAGTAGCAAGAAAAGAGGTTTGTAAGTCAGCAATTGAATGAAGAATCCATTTTTTTTCAAGAAGCCAGGAGTCCCTTCATTTAACCTGTTAATGCAGCTGTCTTCTGTGAACCCAGTAATGAAACTCTCACTCTCACCTCTGATGGTGGCAAAGTTGTATCAAGTCCTTTGAGACCCTTGGACAACCTGCATGACACGAATCGAAAGTTAGGGTATTAATAGCAGATTGTATGAACCAGGCATTGAGAAATTAAATTATTCATCTAAAGATTTCATAGCAGGTCATAGGTAGACACAGAACCTCATCTCCATTCAGTCTCCACACCAGCAGAAGGAAGGGACGGGGCACGATCATCCCAGAAGCTCTTCCAGTCCGACATTCTCTAAGTCTACACATACTCTGTCCTCTCATTGCCGTTCTTTACCCACTATGCCCCCTGTTTCTCCTGAGCCAACTGCCAGTCTGCCCTTTACAAATGATCTTCAGTTGTCTAATTAGCTCCAAGAGAGGTTTCTATTATCCTATGGTTATAATTTTAACTAACAAAATTACAAGAAAAGTTAAATAGAAAAGTAATTAAACATAATGCAGTTAGCATTCAATGTACACATCTAATTAATGCCAATACCCACATGAAGGCAAAATTCATGAAAACAAAACTCAATGCAATATATTATATTTGGATACTCTAACAAAGACTTCTTTAAATATTTTCTCTGAAAGGGGAGCACTTTGGGATGATAAAGATAATTAAATGCTATAAGAGTAGTGATCCATTTGACAGAGAGAATTAAAGCTGTGAATGATTTCTAATAGAAATGTGAACTCCCAACCTTTATTCTATCAGGCTGACACTCTTTCTACAAGAGGCAAGAGGAGTGGAGAATGGGAAAAGCACAAGGAGGGGAAGGCCGAGTTCGAAGCTCAACATTTTACATCCTAAGCTAGTTATAGGCAAGTTCCTTCGCTGAGACCAAATAGTGTATAGAATTGGGGGGGTGGGGGGGAGTTGGGGAATAATCCAAACAGTAATTTGTAAACTGAATTCATGGATCATAGCCCATTTTTCTTTAAATAATGGTATTCATTTAACGCCACAGGAATGCACTTGTTTTACGGAAAAGTCATACGCAAATTAGACTAAACGTATTATGCTCCCTTTCCTCTATAAAAAAGTGAACAGACTAAAGAATGAGATTTCCCTGCAATTTGGGTATACATATTCCCAGTTACGAGTAGTATTTTGTCAGCCATGGTGTAGTAATTAGTTTCACTATGTCAGGCATCACCCCAGACTCCCCATTTAGTAGAGTCTTGTATAGCGATGGGTATGTGATTCCTCTTTCTATACTTTAAATCCGCATCATCACCATTCATATTATATATGGAAATCCAACCATACCAGCGGGCGTAGCACTCGGAAGGATTTCAACCATCTCACCAATTCATGAAACACAAACATTAATAAGTAAAGATTTTTAAAAAATCGAATGACTTTTCCCTTTTAAATAAATATATAAAAAAGAATATTAGCCGGAGAGTGTGTACATGAGAAAGAACAGCAACGTGTGTTAAAGTCCTCATCTCCCTCTGGATCGGCACCCCTCTAAAGGTCAGCTCACTAGCCTCAGGTTTAATTCCCTTTCTTGCTGCTGCTGTTCAGAGGTAAATGCTCGCTTTTTACTAAAAATCAAAAGCACAGGAGCTTGTAATCCTCTGGACTCGAAGTTTTTTGTTTGTTTTTTTTTTTTTAATAAAAATGGAAAGTTTAGCTCAAAGCAATAGCAGCTAAAATTAGAGTGAAATCAGCAGCTGCTCCCCAGGGAAGATGGAAAACCAAACAATGGTTTGTTTTTCTCTTTGACTACAATTTAGGTTTTATTTTTTTCTCCTTTAAATTTGGAAGACTTTCCAAACATTTGCATATGTCGGCAAAACTATATGTTATGTTTGTAACCGCCAACCTCTACTCCTCCCAAACGATGTCAGACACCAGCCTTTCAGGTAGATGTACAAGAAAACTGCTATTGCATTTCCATTGTTACAGCCCTTGGAAACAATGGCAGTAATTAATAGCATTAGTGAGGCATTAATCTGTACTGCCAGTTAAACTTTCCTCCAGTTCTCCCTTTGTATAGTTATGTCAGTACACATGACAGTTGGCACAAGCCAGAAGTACTAGATTCTCTGAGGGTGCTGTGACATCTAGCTGATTATGTTGCTCAGAAATCAAAGAGAATGGGTCAGGAATCTAATATTGAGACAAGGCTTAGATGTCATTTATCCTCACTCTCACCTGCTTCTCTCCACCCTCTTTTCTGCGTCTTTTGTCTGCTGTCCTCTTGACACTGAATGTTAACTAAACTTATTGTGGTAATCATTTTGCAATATATACACATAACAAGTCATTATGTTGTATAAGTAAAACTAATACAATGTTAAATGTCAATTATGTCTCAATTAAAAAACGATGATTTTTCTCTCCCTCTCATTCATTTACTACTCCGAACCCAACCCTCATTACAGTGGCAGCACCAGCGCACGACTGGCATATCACAAGCAAGCAGTGAAATCCCACACTTGGGTAAACTTACTCTCAACTTTTTTCCTGCATCTGCCTTCAGTTTTCTCTTCTTGCCTTCAGGGTCAATGTGAGGGCATCTGGCCTGTGCATTTTTCTTTCAACCTTTTTCATGCAAGAGCTTCCTAACCCATAACTGTCCCTTCCCTCTCCCGATGATTTCTTTGTAAGAATATCGTTCCATGGGAGACATTAAAAAAGAAAATCCTTCTCTCTACTTATAGGACCAGGTTTAATCCCTGTGACTCCATAAAGAAGAGCCATGGCCATTATGAGTGGTTCACCTTTACTGGGTGCTTACCATATGCTAAGTACCACGTGAGGGGCTTTTCAGGCTTTCTCACTGAATCCTCACATCAGCTCTAGGAGGAAGGTGCTATTACTGATGTTTTACTACTGAGGAAATTGAGTTGAAGGATTAATTAGCTAAGATCATACAGCTAGTACGTGATGGGAGCTGGGTTCAAATTTAAGTACTTTGACTTTCACTTTTTCCTATCAGTGTTAAACGTTTCAGGGCTCATCTCTCTCCCCCTCCTTTTCTCTCTCTTTCTCTCTCTGTTTCTGTCTCTCTCACACACGCACACACACACTCATTAGGGCCTGGAGAGAAAAAAGTAAATGGCTTCCAAAACTCTCCTTCTCCTCCAAAACCAACCAATTGAGTTGAGTCCGGGGCTGGTGGTGAGAGAGGGTTTGGCATTTGAATTTGGTCCCAGTTATTTTCGACAAGCTTCCCTGCTCTGAAGCCTAGGTCATTTTTAATAGTTGTTTCCTGAAGTTCATTCATTCTGTATACAGTTTAGTGATATTCAATTAACATGTGAAATAATGACACTAGAAAATAATTTGAGGAAGACACATGATGAATGCAATACAATTTCAAGGGAAGACGTAGTATTTATAGGACAATAAAAGAGATGTGTAGTTATATTATCCACTGAAGCAAAACTATGTTGTAAGGATCATCAACCCACATGTTTCATAACATAAAGTGATCAACAGAAATGGTTAGGAGAATATTTCCCTGAGGCGGTACAGTTTGGGATAATTAGACACATTTGAGGAATTTTATACCTTTCTCAGTCACATCCTACACTGGCCGTTTTGAGAACTGATAAACTATTGGCCACCTCTGGTATAGTAATTTTATGACCAAATATAAAAATAAGTTTTATTGTATTGTATTATTGAAGTGGCTATAACCATTCCATTGAGTTGTTATTTGGAGATGTGCTTGCCTCCTTTATGCAAACTCAACTAAGAACAGATCCAGATTTTTTCTTCAATGTATTTTTGGGCTCTGTAAGTAGGCTCATGCTTTTTTTAAAAAAAGAAAATATTAGTAGCAGATGGATTGTTGGTACACAAGTCACATGCAAACACTATCCCCGTCTTAACACTATTTGAGTATGTTTATTTTATGTTATACTTGGAGGTATATTGTTTACTCAGAAGATTTAGGCCTTACATATTTGGGCATGCAAAATTTTTGAAATTGTCTTATTTCTTTGGACAGACAGTAACTTTAAAAGACTTATTATAGGTAAACAAACCTTATTAAACTCCAAACTCACTCAGGGGAATTTGCTAACCACTTATGGATCATATTATTCCTATCTAAAGCTTTCATTTTTTTAATATTTACTTCTTTCAGTCTCCTTTCTCCCTCCATCCCTCCCTCTCTCCTGTGCTTCCCTACCTTCCTTCCTCCTTCTTTCTCCTCTTCCCACTTCTCCGCAAACTGTATTAGGCAAGCTAAGTGTATAGCATTCAAACTTTTCCAACCATGAATAGAACCAACTTAACTAATTTTGTATGAACAATGAGACAGAATAACTAAAATTGAGAATGTGTCAAGGAAAACTGACTACTTGGTCATCATACAGGTTTTAATCTGGATACTTTGGTCATTAAGTAGGTTTAGCACAAAGAACGGGGTCTTACTGTAAAGATATACTGTCCAATGAGCCAAGAAAGACTGAAAACTCTAAACTGAGTAAGAACAGGAATTTTAACAGGGCAAGGTTGCAGGAAGAGCCGGAATTGGTTAATATCTCTCTACCACAAATATGACTTAGTTACTCTCTACAAATCTCCATCTCTGAATGTCTGCTTCTCTTCCTAGCACCAGTTGGACTGTGGATTCTTTCCCCTTCTTTTGCACACCTTTTTTCAACTTCAAAGTTTCTGGTTAATCACATCTTCTATTTTCTCACAACTTGAGCTTCTTATAACTTTAACCCATGGGTTCTCTGCAGGATTCACCTTCAATTTCCTTTGCTAACTAAGCCATTTTGTAGTAACACCCCCAATTCAAAGTCCAGAGCAAATCTCTTCAGCCTAGTTTATCATTTTACATCAGCTATACCTTAGGCCAGTTTATAGATTTTATAGATTTGTTTCCTAGTTAGCAGATGCCCGCTCCATCCAGTGAATTGTGGTAGAGTCGAAGTGAGAATAGTTTGGGCAGGAGGACACAAGAGAGGGCAAAACTTGGTAACTTAGATAGTTTCTCAGCAGATGCTGTAGCTGAAGGGTGGGACAATTTCCTTCAGAGGGGGCTGTGCTCATTGTAGACACCATGGTGGAAACTGATAGTAACTCTTCCAACAAGAATGTAGCCCTACTTGCAGACTATGATTGTGGTCCTCAAAAATTCTTAGAACATACTGTCCTGCTCCTGAGCATAGAGACCACTCAACTGCCTTGTTTAGAACATTCTCTCAGCTTCATGAGATTTCTTCCCTTCCTCTCAGGCTCAAATTGCAATTGTACAAAGAATCATTGCATGGCCCTTGAGTTGAGACATTGTTTCTTTTCACACATCACCAACAGTTCAATCAAATAATGATTTATCTACATTGAGGTCACTTGAACCTTTTCAAGACGAAGAGAACCTAACTCCTTCAAGTAACATTTGGAGAGATGTTTTGGTATTGTTTATTTGATTAAATTTTTTATGCGTTTGTCTTGCGGGGAATTGATATTGGAAAGTAAAGATAATTGATAATACTTCTTTCTGAAGTTCTTTATAAATAAAAGAGACAGTTTTCTTTCTAGAGATAGCATATGAGTAATACCCCTAGAGGCAATAACAAATTTGAGGGGGTCGTGATATCTAAGGCAGTCCTTAAATTCTTTAATTCTTTGCATATCACCGGGTATAAATCACAATGACACAAGACTATTCCTCACCTCCCTACTCATCCCATATCATCAAGCATAATATTCACTTTTTCACTCACTCAGCAAGTACTTGTTGAGCACCTACTCCTGAGATCCAGAAATTGTGGATACAGAAAAACACAGTTCCCATTCCCGCTCTCACAGAACTTAATAGCACAATATGCCTGTTTTTTTTCTTATTTTTAAATATTAATAGTTATTCCATAGTTATTTTGCCTAAATATCACTAATCCTCAAATTCACCTTGAAAGGTAGTGGGATCTCCATTCTATAGGTGAGAAAAGTGAGGCTCAGTTAACGTACCAATTAGCTCAAGCCTGTAGAGCTAGCAAGTTGCAGAGCCAGGATTCAAACCAGTCTGTCTGGCTTTAAAGACTACCCTTTTTCAGTTCATGGCACAAGAATTAGCTAGCATCTACAATTTATATATGTGCTAAGACTTAGCATTCTAAAGAGGCATAAATAATTGGCTCCTATCTTAATGTATTTTACAATCTAATTGAAAAAAATTAACCTATATTAAAAGTATGTTCTCTCTTTTATTGTTATTTACCTAAGTATCATTTGAATGATAAGGACAAAAGTGTTGATTTAAGTCATATCTCATCTTTGAATCAACACTGTGAATCACCACACAGGGTTACACTTTCAGGATCAGTACTCTTATACCTGATTTAGGCAACTGAGTGGGGTTACTTGTGGAATGAGTAATAAGGAATTTTGGAGTCTTTGAACAAGAATCATAAAAACAGAATATGATCTCGTTAAACTCAGTTTCATTCTTCAACCAACAAGTATGTATTTAGCAACCACCATCATGAAACAAATTCCATTCCTTACGTTAGCTGGTCTTTATTGAGCAACTACCGTGCCTATTGCACTGTATAAAACTTAAAGACAATTCTTTGAACTCCAATGGGACTGAAACCAGTCTGAAAGGATACGGAAGACTAGACATGCTTTGTGTTATGCTTAAGAAACATATCAACTCCAAAAGACAGAGACATATGACCTTCAGGGTCACATAAAGAAGAGTTGCCAATTTCCACTTTTGAGAGAGACAGAGGTAGAGAGAGAGAGAGAAATAGAGATAGAGAGAGAGAGAGACAGAGGTTCTCTTCCTCTTAAAAAATTTAAGGACATTACCATGTTAGCGAATAATTATTTAATCTCTGATCTGCATATTCTGAAATGTTACATATTCTTTGTACTCCGCTATATGTATGTATACTGCTGATGTAGCCTGGCTTCTTCCTATCATGAGTCTCAACTTAAATGACACCTCACAGAGGCCTTCCCAGACCACCCTACATAAGCAGTCTATCCTCCTTACTCAAGCAATGAATCTCCATAATGTCATCTTATTCTCTTCCTTCATAGTAATGTTATCATTTGAAATCATTTTGTTTATCATTACTTTTGTTTCTATCTTTCTTCCTCTACTGATCTATAAGCTCCATGAGTGCAAGGATGGAGTCTGTGTGGTGACAATTGTATCCCTAGCACTCAGAACACTGCCTGATCCTTTAGTAGGCATTCAATTATTATTTATAGGATGAGTAAATATATGAATGAATGAACGTATGAATAAACAAAAGAATGAATGAACAAGGGCGGTGATCAACAAGTTGATACTATAGCTGATACTCCAGGGCTTTCCCTATTTTTTTGTAATTGTTAAACATGAGTCCAGGTATAGGCTTCAGCTGATTTATTCTCTTTATCTGCTAGTTGTGACAAGGGGCTTCTCACCACCACACTCTCAGCTCTGAGTTCAAACACCCTTTCCTGCTTAATTCTGTCTCAGTGATATTCAGGCTATAAAAGGTCTTTCTAAACTTTGAGTTCTGTCTTTGGAACTTAGCAGATAGAAGTATTCCACAAATTATCCATCCTAGTTTTTACCTGAGACCCATATCCCAGAAATTTGACAATTTTAGATTAAATATCCCGATCTATATAGACATCTACATAGTGCATAGTCAATAAAACTTTTCTTTTCATTAAAAATCCTAGTGTCATCATTTATTCACTCTGAGCTCTTAGACATCTGAATCACAAGAAGCAATGCTTTGTTTTCCCTGGATGTTCTTCTCTTGGTTTCCTTGAATTCATTTTTTTGCTGCAAATCACGTTAGATGCCCACAGCCCCTGTGTGAATAGTATTTTCCCTTGAATTGAGAGAAATTACTTTTCTCTTCTACAGCTTGTCTTCTCTAAGCTGGCCCACAACAACCAGCCCTGGTATCTTGTTAAAATCCAGATTTTGATGTAGAACGTCTGCTCAGAGGAGTTGCATTTCCAACAAGCTCTAGCCAAGGCCAATGCAAGGGCTGGGGATAAAACTTTGAGTAACAAGGTCCTGCATGATTTGCTGCCTGCCTCTCCCACCACGTGTCCTACCGGTATTCCTGCACTTTACCTTCTAGTAAGACCAAACTGTTGTTTCTAGGAACATTCTAGAGGCTTCTTACTCTATACTTTAGCTCATCCTAATTTCTATGTCTAGAATATCCTTTTCAGATCTCTTCTAGACTCTGCCAAGATTATCATCTCCAGGATTTTATCCTGTAAACTTCCAATCTTAGTTGCTACCCTGTTCTCTATTCTACAATACCCTCATATCAAGGTTTAAGTTTATGTGGCTACTTCTTCCCACTAGACCCCGAAGTTATCAAGGACAAGAACTCCATGTGATTTTCTACATCCCCAGCTGTCAGCACTTTTTGTGGCATACTAGAACACTTTGTAAATATCTGTTCAACTAAGTAGTGTATAAAAAGCACACTGACTTTTAGACCCATACCTGACTGCTCAGGCAGTTGAGGATCAGGTAGAATGTCAGTCTCTAATAACAGCTTATTATGTTTCTTACTATAAAATAACATCCAGTCAGCAATGAGTGTGATTGAGACAGGTATTAAAGAAAAAAAAAATGAATCTTTAAAAAATTTTAACAGGCAGAGTGGATTAGGCTGGAGTCTGTGTGACATGCCTTGAGGACATCAGTGAGTCTCTCTCAGACCCATCCTATTTGTGCCGAGACATTACAAAGGTCCGGACACTTGAGGTATGGTTGTGCAACCAAGCTCCATCAGTTACTCAGTTCTGTTCCGTATTTCTGATGCACTGACTCCCTCACCTCCCTTCCTCTTGTATTTTCCTTTCCAATGCTTTGTCTTTGGTCCTCTTGGTGCTCATTAGCTGAGAACCCAAGGGTCTAGGCCTGCTCCTCTGCTCTCGTCCTCAGCTCCCAAAGCTGCCTAGAAGGAGGAGTGGTAATCCACCATGCAAAGGAAGCAATCGCCCACAGTCACTTGGGCACTAAAGAGATGCCAGGCTAAGAATATTTCCCATCGTTTCATTCCCTCTCTTTCCATCATGAATTTCACCTCTTCTCTGAACCTCAGAGATCTTTCCTGCAAGCCTGACATTGCTAATGGAAAATTAGATTTAGAATTCTTCACTGACTTAAGTTAATAGGCGTAAGATTGAGAAGAAGAGGTATAGAGATGCATTTGTGCTCCTATCGTGACCTCTAAATAGCATATTCTATTCCCAACATACAACAGAAACTCAAATTAGAGATTAACATTACAGGTAATATATTTTGGCATTATGCGTCTAATATGCTTCTATAATCATTAATTATTAGAATTGTCATGTAAAATGAGAACCATTTGTTAATATTTGATATACTGAACATGGGGGAATCAGTAGTAATAAATGAAGGTGGTTAGGAGCTAATGAGAAGAGCTGAAGAGTGATGGGGGCATCATCATTACCACCTTGTCAACAAAGAAGACCCATCTGTACAGTGACACACCAAAGCAAAATGAGAAGGGAGGATGCTGTTATACGTAGCCAATGAAGATAAGCTAATTATCATTCTTCTAAGATGGTCCATTTTTATCTAACATAATTTCTTTTAAAAACTAATGTATATTTTTCTATATGCTTATTGTAGAAGATTGAGTACATTATTCTTACTTTTTAAGATTAAAATAAACCTCTATGACTCTACAATATAGGACAACAGCTTGACGTATATAGAAATAAAAGCAAATGAGTTTGAATTTCCAGATCTTTATAATGCAGAATTTCATCGTCATCAAGATGGTTTTATACTTATGAATAATGTAAAATCTCACCCAATTCAAAGTAATGCAGGATAAGGCACTTTTTGCTTACTAAAGTGTATGAATTATAGGATAGTTTTTAATAAAAATAGACTACTGCATGTAGGTAGAATTTAATACACACTATAAATTTATCTATTTAAATAATCATTGGAAACATGTATCGAACTTAAGCTCTACGCTAAGCACTGAATGTACATTTTCTAATTTAGTTCTTACAACATCCCAATGAACTTGATCCATCTTTTATCCTCATTTTAGGGTTAAAGAAACTAATGCACAGTCACCCAACGTATATTAGCCATAAGTGGAAAAATCTACATACAATATCTTTCAACATTGAGTTAAAATTTTTCTATGAAGATTGTTAAATCAAAAGAATCATAGTTGTTTATATCTAGCTTTATGAAATTCTTTGAAATTAAAGTAAATTCCTCTATTAAGAATAAGACTGAAAATTGATAGCAGGAAAAAAAATTTTAATGAATATGATTTTTGGACTTTGACTTTTTTTTTTTTAAAGATTTTATTTATTTATTTTTTCCCCCCAAAGCCCCAGTAGATAGTTGTGTGTCATAGCTGCACATCCTTCTAGTTGCTGTATGTGGGACGCGGCCTCAGCATGGCCAGAGAAGCAGTGCGTCGGTGCGAGCCCGGGATCCGAACCCGGGTCGCCAGCAGCGGAGCGCGCTCACTTAACCACCAAGCCACGGGGCCGGCCCTGGACTTTGACTTCTTATTCTAAAAAGTAAATGTTTTAGCCAAATCTAAAATTCTGTGATGCTATCTATGCAAATCCTTAGCTATCAAAAAAGTCACAAATGGAGTGATGTCCAAATTTTCAAGATTTAACAGTAATTCTGCCAACACCATGTGTTCATAACATTTTCCAGATATTATGAAAGAGGACTTTATGATATAATGGTAAAGACTGGACTAGAATAAATGTACCCACGACTAGAATAAATGTACCATTTAGCTTCACTTCAAATGTTAGAAGGCATTACATCTAAATCATGTTTTTCCAATCACTTCCATTTTATTTTCAGTGATTTATTTTCAGTGTAGGGGGTGGAAATTAGTGTAATATTCAATGAATAAGCAGTAAGAGTCTGGTTAACTTATTTAAAATGATACTTTTTAATATATAAATATAAAACCTACTGCATTGAATTAAATGAAATTTTGGATGTCAAGACCTAACACAGTGCCTGACACATATCAGGTGCTGAATAATTACTACTTTCTGTTTCTCTTTTCTACATCATTCTTCAAAGAAATTTAGTCAAAAGAGCAATCAACTCACATGATCTTTGTACAGTATTCATTTATTAAAGCACATCACACAGTTAATTTGATATCTGTTGAGACTTTACATTTATTAGAATATTACACAGCCTCTACTGGCTCTTCCAGGGCTGGGGAAATTTAGTAGTCATTCAGACAAGCAATTTTACTGCCTTCAAATATAGAAAATAATCTCTAACTTTTATTCAAAAATCAAATAGGCATTATTACTGTATTGTGCACTGTAGGTAGCTCTGTCCTTTAGAATGTTTGCTGACCTAATGACTAATTAATATCAAAGAAGACTCTAACTACTTCATAAACGTTGACACTTAACACCATCAAACTTCAAAAGCCCCTCCTAGTGCCTGTGGGTCCCCTTGAGGGACAAGGTCAGAGAAAGAGTGTACGTATATGAATAGAGACCTTTGGCAACACCCTTCCTGGCTCCCCCAAGACTGGCAATGGCAGGACCTAGGTTAATGCTTCTTGAGCTTGAGTGTGTATCAGTCATTAGGCAACTTTTTACTAAGTCTGATTCCAGGGTCCCCCCCGTAGAGTTGCTGATTCCATAGATTTAAGGTGGGCTCTAGATATCTTCATTTTTCATAAAACTCCTAAGGGATTCTGATGCAGACTGTTCAAGAAGAACTTTTGAAGATACAATTGCTGAACCCAGTCTGAAATTACCAGAGGAAAGAAAGGAAGAGAAAATGTTACCTATTTGCATCTTGCCCTCCACACCCTTCACTCAGTCCTAGAAAGACTATGACACGGTTTTCATTGGTTTTTGCTTGTTTTATCTACTTTTTCCAAACACTCTTACCTCTATGGAAGATTTGGAGAACGTGATTCTTACCGATCATCATCTGTTTAGTCTCCTTCAGGTGTAGTTATGAAGCAGTGGCTAGGATTTGGAAGGACTGTGGTCCAAGAACCTTAGCAAGCTGAGTTTGACTTTCTTGCCCAGTGGATGCATGCAGGAGGGTTCTCATCATAGCCTCTCTAATTGAACTGTGTGGCAATCTCCTTAGTAAATTGTCCGCTTACTGAAGATAACTACTAAGGGCCCTCCAGCTTCAAAGCTACAAAAAGCTCTTCCTGCAAGCCCTCTTTCCTCAAATCTCTTCAGCCTCCCCAGCTGGTCCTTTATAGCTTCTTCTCGCACACTCCATGCACGGATGCTACACGAGTGAAACTCCTGATAATCTGAAGACTGGAAACCAGGCAGGTAAAATAGAAGCATCCTTTCTCTTTTACCTTTAACGTACACAGTGTTCAAACTCCCACAGAGAGGACTGGTTGCTGGTCTAGCTGTGAGATATAATGTCTAAAGGCAGAAAGAGTTAATAGATCTTATAAGCCGTTCCTCCCGAGGTGTGGACTGCCACCCTCCTCTGGTTCTAAACCTCAGAAAAAATGCTGAAGGAAGCTGACAAGGCTCTTTGAAGAGGTTTTCATTGGAGTGGAGCTGCTGCAGCGGCACCCCAATGTGGCACTTCTGTGCACACATCAAGTTATAAATATGCAAATGGTATCACTGGGTGCTACTAGCCCAACCATTCACAGTAGACTGATTACCAACTGACAGCTTTAAGCTGGTACCCCCTGCTGTGATAGCTTCAGCAGAGTTTTGCTTCAAGTCCTGTCATTCATCTCTGATGAGATGAGGAAGGGAGTTCCCAGGAATCCTCTTGCAAACGTAGAGGTAGTATTTTGTAAAGCTTCAGGTGCCTCTCCCAGGCAGGGAGAAGAGGTGGGAATGACAGACAAGCAGCTTTAATAGCAGAGGTCAACAAGTTTATCAGGTTGGGGCAGCCCTACAAAGAGTGGGCCTGGCTTTTGAGAACGTTTCCGCCTGTAGAGGCATTGTAAGTAAAACTTGATGCTTAGGTTAGGCCAGCTATCTAAACAACTACAGATTCCCAAGTTCCCCTCCTAGAGATTTTATTTCAGAATATTTGGAGTGGAGTCCAAGACTTGATAGGTTTATTATGCTCCCCAGTGACGATGATTTGTAGCCATGGTTGAGAACCATAGTAAATAAACCAAAGACATAAGAAAGAGTGCTTCAATAACCCACACCAAAACTTGAATTATAAAGGTTTTAAACATGTCTGAAAATTGACACTTCTATGGAGAAGTGAGGTTTACATCCCCTCCCCTTGAACCTGGGCTAAAATTAGGGAACAATTGACCAAAAGAACAGAGGAAGTGATACTAAATGATTTCCAAGTGTAGGTCATAAAAGATGATGCAGCTTCTGCCTGATTTTCCTAGGACATTTGCCTTCAGAGCCTTGATTCACCAGGTAAGAAGTCTCAGGTTGCCATGCTCCACAGGAAGGCATCACTATAAGTGTTTTGGCTGATTGCCCCAGCCGAGGAACCAGCCAACAGCCAGCATCAGTGGCCATATATCTAAGTGAAGATACCTCCAGATACTACAAGCTCTCTACTGTGGAGAGCCAAGCCATCACGTCACCCCCAGCTTTGGGTCTTCCCAGTTAAAGTCCCAGGTATTGTGAACCAGAAAAAAGTTGTGCTCACTAGGCCCTTCCCAAATTCCTGATCTGCAGATTCTTGAGCATAATGGTTGTTTTACACTGCCAAGTTGTGGGGTAGAACACACAGCATGGCCAGAAATCATGCAAGGCATTATGGGTGGAGCAAGGATTATAGAATCTGATAGTCCTGGCTCTGTCATTCAATCATCCTTGTCATTCAATTAAAACCTGTGTGTCTGGATAATTTACTCATGCTCTCAGAAAATCAGATTTCTAGTATGTAAACTGGAGAAAAAAGTATATCTCAGGATTGTGATAAAGATTAAAAGAGGCAATATGTAAGAATATGTCCGGCACAGTGCCTGTAACATAGTGAGAATTTAATAATTATTGCTATTGTCTTTGTTATTGTTGTCACTGACATTGTTGTAAACAAATATCAAAGATCCCTAGATATCTCAGTGGCGGTCAAAGCCATTACGCCTTACAATTGAGGGAAATCAATAGAATGCATCCAAGTCATGGCAAATAAATCTTATGATGGGAAAGAGGATTCCAGAATCTGTCCTTCCCAACATACTCCTTGTACAGATGAGACACTGTGTTGAAATATTTTTTCCAGATCAGTGAACCCAACATTTTGCAAGACTAGGAATTTTTTTTTAATGTTAAAAACAACCACTGGGGCTGGCCCCGTGGCTTAGCGGTTAAGTGCCCGCACTCTGCTACTGGTGGCCCTGGGTTCGGATCCCGGGGGCGCACCAACGCACCGCTTCTCTGGCCATGCTGAGGCCGCGTCTGACATACAGCAACTAGAAGGATGTGCAACTATGACATACAACTATCTACTGGGGCTTTGGGGGAAAAAAAAGGAGGAGGATTGGCAATAGATGTTAGCTCAGAGCCGGTCTTCCTCAGCAAAAAGAGGAGGATTAGCATGGATGTTAGCTCAGGGCTGATCTTCCTCATAAATAAATAAATAAATAAATAAATAAATAAAAACAACCACTGGACACTCATATGATAGTAGTATTCATGTTAGAAAAAATACTATTTTGTTACTATCCATAACTTCTATATGCATATTAAAAATAGCAGCGTATATATGTCACACAGCCCACAAACAATACTGTGCAAATACAGATCTAAAGCTCTACTGGAATAATTGTCATTACTGCTCAGTAAACCTCAGAACCTAGGAATTCTTATGACAAGTCAACGTCCCTTTCCAATTCCCCATGTCTAGACTCTCCAAAAGTGATACTGTATAACCACACCTAATTAGAAACATGCTTTGTAGTTTTCTTTGGCTCTTTTGACTTAATAGAAGGGAAATATTCCTGATAAACTCTGTACACATCATCATCAGTACTCCTTGAAAGGAGAAGTTGATGTGATTACTCATGTGGCATATGGAGGAAAGAGAAGCTAAATGATCCTTTTAGGGATCCAGATGGCCTCCAAGTAACTGAGATAATGACATTTAAACACTTTAAACAGTGATTTTCGTTTTAACAACTCCAAGTCATGCATGGGTAAAACATAGTCTCCGTGAAAATAAATAAGTATTAGCAAACTCTCAAAATCTCCACTAAGGAAATAATCACAATTAATTCACTTAATTCAAAATGGAAAGGAGTAGAAAGAATATTCTTGTTATGTATGAAAATGGTGCTAAACAGTATTTTTCTTGTTGGGGTATTCTTAGCTAGGTCCTAATATATCTCTTTAACAATGACCTGGAAGAAGGGTTATTTTCATTATATTAATGATCTCTTGGGTAAGGAAAGAGTGGAAATAACTCATTAATGGAACTTGCAGGTGATAAGTTAAGATGTACGGCAGGCACCACTGAAGCTCCTAAGATGTTATATAAATGGACCCTGAGAGGGTAGCGATATGAGTCAAAAATAACAAAATGAGATTCAGCTTAGAAAAATGAAAACCAATACAACTTGAGCAAAATAATTCAATGGACAGGAGAAACCTGGAAAGTAGTAACACTGAAGGAGACCTGGAGCTGATAAAGGAGGACAAATTAGATATCAGTTTGCAATGTGATATGGCTGCCAAAGGGGCTGATGCTATTCCGAACCAAGTACAATGATCCATTATGTTAGAGTAGATCAAAAATATAGAGAAATGACTCCCACCTTTCTTGCCTCTGGTTAGACTAAGCTACAGCATCAGGCCTCTTGACACTCGAAATGTCTTGAGAAATTGAACCGAGTATGGAAGATAGCACTGAAATGATTAAAGAAATGGAATGATGTATTTATGGGAAAAGATTTAAAGGAGCTAAATATGTATTGGCTGGATAAGCAATGACAAATGAAGCAAAGGTAGCACTAAGTCAATATTTGAAGGTATAATTTTCCTCAGAGGAAAGGGCTATATAAACATAAAATAATAGCAACAGTATTAAAATGCCATGAACAAGTGTCTAAGATGGATGATGTAGCCTTAGTATAGGGTTAGTGGTTAAGATCACCTCATGGCATCAGTTATCCTGACAATAGTCCTTTCAGTCACCATGCTGCTGTTGGAGCACACTGGACAGACCTTCTTCTCAATCTCTTGGGAGAGAAACTTGAGCAGTTGAGAGCTGTTACCTCGAAGGTCAAATTTTGTGTAGTGTGATTTTAGTGCCTTTCTTAACATTGGTCTCCACTATCTTGCTCTCCAGGCCCAATTTAATTTCCTCATCCTTATTTCCAGAACCCCATCAAATCTTCCTTTTGATTATCCATCTCTCTAGGAACTTTCTCTTTCTAAGTGAAACAATAAAGGAAAGAAAATGGAGGCTCTAAACCAATTTATATCAAGATGCTAGTCTGTGAGATAATAGTTTAATATACTTCTCAAATACATCCATAAGGGATAATTCTCTGTCCAGGAGATGAGGAATATATTTGATATGGACCATCCCTGTGTCCTTCAAATCACATTCTCTAAGCTTTCAAGTGGCAACTGCTTATATTTGGAAGGGCCCCCTGCACCATTTCGAGCTGCTAAAATAGCTGCAGCATAGTCTTAGAGATTGAATGGGCCCAACTTAACAGATGTTTGGGGTTTGCATTAAAACCTCAAACATCAGGGCCGGCCCCGTGGCTTGGTGGTTAAGTGCGCGCGCTCCAATGCTGGTGGCCGGGGTTCGGATCCCGGGAGCGCACCGAGGCACCACTTCTCCGTCCATCCTGAGGCCGAGTCCCACAAACAGCAACTAGAAGGATGTGCAGCTATGACATACAACTATCTACTGGGGCTTTGGGGGGAAAAAATAAATAAATAAAATCTTTAAAAAAAAAAAAACACCTCAAACATCAAGAGCATGTGACATGCTTTATGACATATGAAGCTGCATGGGGGAGATTTTCATGAAGCTACGATGAGCCAGGACATGCTCTATGGGAAGCATGGATGCAAGAGAAATATAACTTAGCTCCCTTCCAGCACTAACATTCTATGACTCTATAATTCAGTGTTTGTAGGGTCATTTTCATGATTCAAGAGTCAATATTGATGGATTCTTTCCAAAGTGAAAATGCGAGACAGAAAGAGAGATGAAAAGTTGTTCCATTATGTGTTAAGTATTTACAATACCAGGGAGATACAATTTGGGAACAAAGTGAGTGATGAAGTATGTAGGGTTAGCAAACAAAAGGAGGGAAATCTTAAAAAAAAAAAAAAAAAGAACTGCAGCGACCATCCATTACTGATCTCTAGAGTGGAAGGGAAGAAAATGTGAAATTCCTGCATCTATTCGTGATGTATTTGGAAAGACAGGATATCTTGCTTAGGGGAAACTTTAAAGAGTCAGACATCTGCTGTAGAGCAAACATAATGAAACATAGGTCACTAAAGAGCCCCTAAATTACAGAGAGGACAGGTTTGTGACCCTGAAAGTAGGCAATGCGAGCAGAGTAAAATCCCACCCTACATCTGCCACAGACCGGCCTGAAGGGATTGATGAGGAATGTGAAAGCAATGTAATAATCACCAGGGTCCACTTGTTATTTATATTCTAATAGTAAAGAAAATAGCTTCTTAGGTTTCAGGTAATTTCCTAATACAAGTGCTTTAATGGAAACAAGATAGTCACCTGAGGCAGCCAGTTTAGCCAAACATGGCCAGTAAAATGCATCACTACAGGTATAAAATGGCCTGTACTGTTGGCCACAGGCAGTCTTTATGATAGATTCAGGTCACCCGGGGTTTACTGATAGCGTGAAGCTGTGTGTTGATTATTAGTGGCCAAGCATAAGAACTATTTTAGCCATGTCTCATAAATATCTTCAGCTTCCAAGAGGCACAGCCTGGGTCAACACAACAGAAGTAGAAGACAGATT
Organism: Ceratotherium simum simum; assembly: GCF_057802395.1. Classification (NCBI taxonomy): domain Eukaryota; kingdom Metazoa; phylum Chordata; class Mammalia; order Perissodactyla; family Rhinocerotidae; genus Ceratotherium; species Ceratotherium simum. The sequence goes on from NC_141914.1 coordinate 18,486,138, forward strand.
GCAGGTCACTCCAAACTTCACAGATGGGCTGGATGAGCCAGCCTGCAGAGTCCGCTTTGGTTTCAACCATATCCAGTTAGAGATTCTTTAGCCACCTGATTTCTTCAAATAAATCCAGACAGTGTTCAATTACAGCTTTACTGTATAGACACTGTGAGAGTGTAAGTTTATTTTTTATAAGAGAGAAGCTACATAACATGTGAAAATCTCGTCACAATTTTAAGGTAATAGTTGCGCAAAAAGCAATATTTCAAGAAATACAAGGATTTGAACTATGAGTGATAAGCTCAACATGTAAGTACCAAACCAAGCAAACAAATCATTAGCAGGCTCCTGTGATCACATTTGAGTAGTGGTGCCACCGTGCCTCACTCAATGCCAGGTAGTTTTGTCATATGGATTGGCTACAAGCATTAGGTCATAAGTGCACTGTACTTCCACTTTTAGTCCAACCCAGCTGTGATTTCATAGATACTGACAGTAGGCACTCATAAAGATGTGAATGAAAGAAAAATTATAAAATCCTAACAGGGAAAGAAAATAACCCAGAATTCCCCTAGTCATTTATGGCTTATGGGACAAGATAAGTCCAAACACAGGGTAGAATAAATGATGGATAGCTAAGTAGAGGGGTAGAGGGTGAAAACATTATACTGCAATTCAATGTAGACTTGCAAAGAGATTTATTATACCGATAAACCTACATTAACCATGTGATATTTACTAAAGAAATCTCTACCTCCAGCCTCTTCCATTCCACCTCCTATAATCGTCATATCTGAAACACAGCTAATGCCAACATCTAGAAAACCCACCCACGTGACCCCAACACTAATTATCATGCAAGCTCTATACCAATTGAATAATGACTATTTATTTAGACACAAAATATGTCAGGGACCTCATAAGTATATTTAATCAATACAAAAACCCTAATAAGTGTTATTATTCTGATGTTAAAGAAGAGGAAACTAGGAAGATACATATTTATATAGTCAGTTTAGCATTCAAGGTTCAAAGCCAGGTCTGGCTGACTCTATAAAGTTTCCAGCAGAGAAGCAGATAAGAAAAAGAGATAAATAGGTTTCCTTAAATTCATTTAGACCCCTCTCTCTGATTTCTATCCCATTCACTGTGGGTGTTCCTTAAAACTTGCTCTAGTTTCTTTTAGGCTATAAGCAAATAGATTGTGATACCAGTGTCTGTGTGTATGTGTGCACACGCATGCATGTACATATTTTATTTGTTCAACAAATGTCTATTGTATTTCTTCTTTTTTATTACAAAAACCATATAAAGAATAAAAATACTTAGAAATTACAGAAATATTACTTATAATTGCTCTTCTCTAACAACACTTGCTTGTGTGTGTTCTTTTCTAGCAGTTCTGTGCTAGGCACTGGGCCAAGAACTATGGATAAAACAATAGACATGGTCTCTGCTTTCTATCAGAGATTTCTATCTATCTGCCTGCTCTGCTTGATGAGGTAAAGTTATTTAAAATCAAATAGCAGCCAGTGCACTAAAATATGGAGAAGGTTGATTCCCAGTGACTTATAAAGGGAAATATACAAGCTATGTAAGGGATCAACTATATGTCAGATCAACCTTCTCATACTATTGTTGTCATTATCATCACCATAGTTATAAAATAATTTTATTATTGTAAAATTGGAGAAATTAGAATTCTGCGGGGCTGTGAACCCTCAAAGCAAGGGGCACCTGGAGAAATGAGAGGAACTAGATACCCATCCCAAGGTTCAGGACACAGGGTACGTCAATGTTCTCTTTTCTGTAAATGAACAGAGAAATAATTACCTTATTTGAATGACAATCATTGAAATGGGATGTCTCCAGTGACATCCAGGAATAGGCAAACTGGGATGGATACCTAGTTACATTCAGTAATAAAACTGTTCTCATAATTTCATTGATTTCCATAATGTCAGTTGTTAGATTTTTATTTTTCCAATTTCCAAATACTGTTACTGTTGGAACTTGTTTTTCTTTTTTCTTTGATTGATCTAAGAGAGAAAAGAAATACTTTGTTAATACCTAGATACCTAGCCCAGGAAGATGAGCAAATGTTCCCTAAAATTTGGTATAGCAATGTCAGTTGCTGGTCCAGCTGCTAAGCCTCGAGGAGCTGGGATAACGATCTGAGGAAAACACAAAAAGCAAAACAAAACAGAGAAGTAGAAAACAGAATCGGAGATAGTAATAACTACTGGTTGCTTTCTACTGGAGTGTTCCTTTACTACAAATGCCATACTGGGTGAATAAATAAATACGGTACGCTACACACATAATCTAAAGGAAGAATGCATTTTGAAATGAGATGAAGGAAGAAACCAGGAAGTACTCTACAAATTAAAACATCTGAGTGTAAATTATTTAAATTAACACACATCCTAAAAGGATTAGACTCTGGAACCTCAGTCAAAACTTATGAAAAAGAAAATTACCTTTTAATTGCAAGTAACCGTATCGCCAGATAAGGATTTCATGGAGATGGGTGCTACTTTGGGTTGTTAGATGTTCCTACTAACGAGATTTTTAAATGTAATGTGCACATGTATGCCCAATGAGTTTTTCCCCCTATAACCAGAACAGATGATTTATTTATTTAAAGTTAATTGTATCTTATTAGATAGAGCTCTAATAACTGTCTATAGTTTGCCTGAGAGTTGCGGGCCTTTGGAGCTAATTCCTATTATTTTTTTCATTGTTTTTAATTATCATTATGAGTCACAGAATTTTAGAGATGAAATCGTCCATACAGATAATTGTCTGACACCTTCATTTTGCAGAGGATGATACTGGAACCAGAGAGGCTATATGTGGTACCACCTGTCACACAGGTGTTTTAGACAGGCCTGGGAATTTATTCATTCAACAAACGTTCATTAAGAACCTACTACGTGTTGGTTTTGGTTCTACACATATCCTAGAACAGTGGTCTCCTGACATATCCTCAAGTTTCTCCTTTTCTCTCCCAATACCTTTAAATCTCTATGTTCATTTACTCACCAGAGTACGATTAAACTATAAAACAAATACCTCTATCCCTAAAATCAGTTCCTGGACTTGATAAATAAACTAATAAAAATTATTTGTATATATACAGTTTTGGAAAATATCCAACTGATCTCCTTAATTTATATTGAAACAATAACATAGAAAATCAACTTCCCACAAAGGCAGGAAAAATCTAGAGTACTGCTAGAAGAATACTGGGCAAGTACATTTTCTAATTTTGCTTAGAGCTATGCATCAAGCGCTAAACTGCTGATAATTTTATACTTACAAGACAGAACAAAGTCATAATAATAACAGTCTTTCCTTTTACTCACTCTTCATGAAATGAGCTTTGATGATGGAAGTCAATCTTTTGCTGTTTTATACAGAATTTGCCTCTTCTTCCCTATCCTCGCTCTTACCTTGAAGACGCATTTTTACAGTTGGTAGATCACTCAAATAATTGCTTCAGAAAACAAATATTGGCTCTCTTTAGACTTATAGGCAAATTCATTTAGGTCTAATTTAGTATGGTCAGGCAGTTGTAATGTGTGCGTAGAGAAATGACACTACCTATGGTTGAAGGATTTGATCATATATATCAGGAGAGTCTTCTCACCCTTTCTTCCTTTTTCTATCTAGTTCAGTCTCTGCCTTTCTCCCTCTCTCTCTCTCTGTTTGTCTCTGTCTCTGTATGTCTCTGTCTCTGTCTCTCTTTCTCTGCTTTTAAAATATTCAGATGTATTTGTTTTCACGGATCGCAAGAGTTTCTATTTTAGAAATAACCCATACAGGGGCCGGCCCAGTGGCATAGCGGTTAAGTTCACGAGTTCTGCTTCGGCGGCCCGGGATTCACCAGTTCAGATCCTGGGCGTGGACCTACTCACGCTCATCAAGCCATGCTGAGGCAGCATCCCATGTAGAAGAACTAGCAGGACCTACAACTAGGATATAAAACTATGTACTGGGGCTTTGGGGAGGAAAAAAAAATGGCGGAAGATTGGAAACAGATGTTACCTCAGGGCCAATCTTCCTCAATAAATTAAAAAAAAAAAAAGCAATAACCCATACAATGGATTTTTGAGAACAGAAATTGCAGGTAATGAGACAGAACAAAAATGGCAACCACAGTCAAAACCAAGACAACAGGACCATTGTTCCGTTGCTCATCTACACTAGAACCCAAGAAAATCAATGGACTTTGGGTGACTTTTTTTTCCTATTTATAATCTTAATAATTAGAAGTAGAAATATTGTATTTTGAGGATGGAGGAATATAACAATCTGGAAAAATGAAGAAATATCAAATGAGAGAAGGAAAGAGGGACGGGGAAGACAGATACAAAAAAGCAAATGAGATGGAAAATGTTAGTCATCATTTTCAATAATTTTTATAAGTAGACTTTGAAGCATGTATGTGGGAGAAGTAGAAAATGAAAGTCTAGGATATGTACAGTGATCATAGATATCAGTTTACTTGGAAAGGTCATGGCGTACACCTGTTACCCCAGCACGATTATTGTTAGGACTCTTTCCACTCTCAAAAGTTTCACAGTTCAAACAAATTATACCATCACCCTAAGGATAGAAATTATTCACAATAGGTTGGCAATTCTACAAGTGAATACATTTTATTTCATTTCTCATTCATAGCCCATTATTTATAATACAGACCCATTTGCTGAAGGATCATATTCTCTTCATGTCTGAATACAACAAGTTTGATCCCAGTCATAATAAACTCAGCCACAATTGCATTCTTGGAAACCTCTTGATGGTGGAGTAAGCGAGTGCCTAACCCAGCACCAACACATCAACAGCCCAAGTGTACTTGGTATATGACTCCACTGTCTTGCGTTCAACTTGCTTTCTTTTAACAAGACACCTCACATTCAAGGTTTGGTTCATCGTATCCTATGTAAGGGAAAGGAGAGTGGCGGTTAGAAACAGCTCCACTGCTAGGAATAGGCATCCCCAGTTCCTGAATCCTTAATGGTAAATTAGAGGTACATGACTGTGCAATCACTAGCAATTAGCCTTCACTCCCATTTCACTGAAGGCATTTGTTACAGGCATTTTCTCTGGGTAAAGCAATATAAACAACACTGGTATTAATTCCCAACCACCAGATTAATCCTGGCTAGAAGTAGTTTTCAAAACAGCTTTTCTGTTAACCCATTACTTCTGCAAAATTTTAAAAATTAACAAAACGACATATGAAAACCAAAAATTTCCTGATGAGGAGACAGGAAAACAGACGCTCTTATTCGTTGCTGGTGAGAGTACGAACCTAAAACTTGATTGGAAATTAATTGGCAGTAGCTATTACATTTAAAACACATATTACCTTCGACAAGCCAATGTCACTTTTGTAATTAGCATAATGGTTAAGAGCAGGCTCTGGATGCAGACTGCCAGCGTTTAAATCCTGGCTCAGCTCCCTTAGCAGAAGCGTGACTGTGAGCCAGTTACTTAAACTCCCTGTACCTCAGTTCCCTCTGCTGTATCCCACTATATAGAGATAAAAACTAAATCTATTGGGGGCCAGCCCAGTGGTGTAGTGCTTAGGTTTGGAACACTCCGCTTCGGCGGCCTGGGGTTTGAGGGTTTGGATCCCAGGTGCGGACCTGCACCACTCATCAAGCCATGCTGTGGAGGCGACTTACACACAGAATAGAGGAAGATTGGCATGGATGTTAGCTCAGGGCAAATCTTTCTCACACACACACACACACACACACACACACACAACAAACTAAATCTATTGCATAGGACTGTTTGGAAAATTAAGTGAATTAATGGATGTAAATGCTTAGAAAGGTTCTGGCCTAAAAGCAATCAATAACTTAGCTATTATTATAATGATTTAGAAATAAAAGCACCAGCACATGAGGATAACTTTGAAAGTATATTATACTGTTTCCCAATGGAAAGAACTGGATGTCCATCGATATGAGAATGGTTAAATATAAGACAATCCATATTGTAAAATGCTATATACTTAAAAGTTTTAAAAGACAAATATGTACCTGTTGTCCTTGCTGGGTTGTTCAATACAAAAAGCAAACTGTTGACTTATTTGTTCAGTATCATCCAATGTTTTAAGAAACAAAATAACCAACCGCAAAGAAATGCTCTCTCTATATATATTTATATTCATTTTATAAGCGATTTTTGAGAACTGAATGTCAGGCAATATTACAGCACTGAATCACAACAGTAATAAAAACAGACACCAAATTTGGTCCTCAGGGAGTTTATATTCTGGTAGTCAGGGACCCAATAAAAACAAATAAATAAGTAAAATATATAGTATGTCCAATGGTGACAAGTGCTAGAGGAAAAAATAAAGCAGTGTAGTTGCATGCAGGGAGGACCTGAGGTGGTTGAGAGGCTTCTAACTTTAAATAGGGTGTTTAGGACAGTTCTCGCAGAAAAAAAAGACACTTGAGCAGAATCCTAAAAGAGGTGAAAAGGTGAAGCATATTTCTATATTTTCTGATTATGTGTATGTATTTATATATTTTGTATGAACACGAAGGAACGTAAAAAAGAGAATATACCATGGTATTAAATTTAAATACTTCAGGGAGAATCGAGATGGGGAGGGTGCAAGTTTGGGGGAGGTAATTAATGTGTTCTTTAGATATTTTTTTATTGGCACAAATGTTATCTTTAATATTAAAATAATTACGAAAATTAGAGCACATAAGTAAAAAAGTAAATGGGGGATGGGAAATAGCCAAAAATCTGATTAATAAATTGCCTGTCACAGTATACAGTAGGTTCTCCATAAATACTGGTTGCACTGAAATATAAATGTGCCCTTGGATCACTCAAGTACTCTCCAGGGCCTATAAAGCAACTGAGGCCTGCAGAGGCTGAATGTTGGTTAAAGACACACAAGTATTAATTGCTAATGCCATGCACTCTCTACCCATTTATCTCCACGGGATTTACCAATAGAACATCCTCCTTCTTTACTTTTTGTAAAGAAGTTTCCTCTTGTAGCCCTGAAGACTGCCTGGGAGTCTGTTGAAACAGTTTGCATAAAGGAAGGAAGGATTTGGGAATTTGGGTTTGGGGGAGGAGAATAAGAAAGAAAGAGCTGCCTTGACAGTGAAAGCAGCACACCTGCTGCATCCTACACACAATACAATTGATTTGTTTGACTTTTGCCTTTGTTTCTTCCCTATCCCCTACCTTCCCGTGGAGATGCTGTTAAATGGGAAAATGATCAAAAGCTAAACATTTGAAGGGAGAAGAAACAGAATGAGGACACTTCAGCAGCATCAGTCCCTGAATAATGGAAAGGTGGCTTCAGCACCTGACAGGGGAACTGCAGAGAGGGTTGGCCTCTGCAATGCTGGGAAAGGAGCCTAAGGAATTTCCCAGAGTCAGCAGCATCCTCACGTATGTACCCATCCATCCTTAGCTCTCACATTACGTGTAATTATGTCCCTTCTCAACTGAATACAGTCAGATCTTATCAGCCAGGACAAAACAGACTCTTTCTAATGATTAGAAGAATACTCCACTGGAAATTACAGAATGAATGGCAGTGATGAACTAATTAAATAAATAAAAGCATAGCCCCAAAATCTGTTGTGTGTTTATCTGGACTGCTGCTGAAAATGTGAAAGATGTTATTGCTCTCCAGTACCATTCCCTTCAAACTGGCTGCTCTGGCTCACATGTTAGGAGCTCTTGAAATGTTCAAGGACAGTATTACCTAGAAGCCAAGTAAAGGCATTATCTCCTTTCTTCTCAGAGACAAACACCAACCAGCTCTTTATTTAAATATACCAATATCAGCAACATGTGACTATTGTCTTCTCTCACGTAACAGACTGTGAAAATATCACAACGATGTCAGAGTAATCTTAGCTAACCCTTCAGACACTGCAATGCGATTCTTCCTTAGCTCTGCAATTAAAAAGGTAATCAGGATTCACCCCATGTACGGATAGAGAAAACAGACACCTACTCTAGGTATTTAAGCAAAAAGTTCCACTTGTCTTACAAATACTCCCTGACTTCTCTGAAATTTCCACCATCAAGGTTAATTGTCAACAGAGGGGATCCTTTAAAAGCCACACATCACTCCATTAATATCCACGTGACATTAATGTAGGGTTGGTTATCAAGGTACCTGGACGAGAACAGGGTTCTGAGATGTATATAATGAGAGATTTGGAATGGGAAAGGCGAAAACGAGACAGATCCAGAGCATGAGACTTGCCAGTCAAGGCCAGCTGGAATGGAAGTGTTTAGTGAGAAGCTAGGGGCCTCACATGGAGAGTAGTGCAAAGAGATACTGAAGAATAGCAAGAGAAGTCACAGGTGGAGACAGGAGTGGGGAAAAGCAAACTAGCCTTGTTTACTTTACAGTCAGCTAGAGACAGCTCTGAGACTAAACATGGGTCATTAAATAGATCCCCTTTGAAGTGTTGAGCTCTAATATGTAAATATTCTGTTAGATAAAGATACAGTAATAGTTCCTTTACCTCCTCTCTCCAGAGAATGTGGTTTGCCTCAAAGTAAAAGATTCAAATAACTGAAAGTTATCTCTTTAATCTTTAAAACATGCTTTCATTTTAACAGTCTTTCTTGTAACTAATTATAAAATGTATCAATCACTTATTTTCTTTAATTCACATGTATTCATTCCAACAAGCATCAATTGCTTCACTGCATCATATAATGCAGTAAAAGGACTTTCTTGAGCTCTCTTAGTGGATGTACATAGGTTATTTGCTCCAGTGTGGAATGGCTCAAACCCTGTCCTAAGTTGATAGCTGTTTAGTTTCTTGCCTTTGTCATTAGTTGACTGTACACAGAAACACTTGCTTCTTTTTATAGGATTTGGAATTTCATGTCCAATGTGGGTTAAGATTGCACATAGAGTTCACCTTCTAAAATTCATTCAGCTGGGCTCTGTACCCTCAGAGTCTTCTCTACTTGTTTTGTGTTCAAAATACGTTCTGGATGGTAGTGATTAGGTATAGTATGGCCTCTGGTTAATCTGGGTACATTTAAGCAAAATCATAAGGATCATGAGACAGAGACACAGCTGCAGGCAAACCAAGAGGAAATGAGGGTTAATAATGCCACATGCCTGGGAATGTGACAAAATTATAAAAAGGGTGGGTGACCTAACTGGGAAAATTCAGACAAAGATAAATTATATTCCTCTCCTCTTGCTAAATTATTCAAAATGATCAATTAACTCTGGCTAGTTCTGCCCATAAGAGTTGAGCTACAGTTTGAACCGTATAATTATGGTACTTGATGATATTTAATTTATCACTTTATTATAAACTGTCTTGGTATTGTTATTTAATTGCTCCATGTTCACAAGTTTTATTTCCTTAACAGGACTGTACACGCCTTAAAGGCAGGGATCAAGTCTTCCCACCTAATTTGAGTTTCTCCACAGTGGCCCAGATAATCCAGTGCACGTAGAGGACATGCCATAATTCTGTACTGAATTGAATAGTTGCATATGAATCTTTAAAATTAAACTGAAATTAGGATAGTATAAACCTCCTTCTGCTACAATCTAGCCCAATGACAAAACAGAAATGGAAGAAGAGAAGAGGAAAAGTGCATAAGGATGTGTCTTGGGATATTATGTAATAAGAGTCATATAATTCATTTTCCATCCCATATTTTAATATAATGGAATGTCTTAATTAGGTAAATTCCTCTGAAAGTATACAGATATGAGCATATTCACACAAACACTGGATTATACATTATTACACCCACTTCAGGAAATAATCATTTGAATCTATTAACTATTATGATTCAATTAAGAGAAAGTTCATGAAAATCACTGTAGAAGAGCTTCTAAGATACCTCAACTGCATATCCATTCAATGTTTTACTTTTTTCTGAACTTAACAGCTAAGAGTATCACTAACAGAGTTTGGCTGAAAAGAATATTATCAGGATCTGTTAGAACTCTCCCACCCTTTTCTTTTAACCTTTGAAAAGCCACTTAACACCAACATTTACATTTAAACCTGAACAGAGAACATTTAAAGGGATCTAAGCTAACAGAATAGTCTTGCTTTAATTTCATACCCAAATTTATCCTATCCCTTCCAGCCATACGTCCCTCATCCTTTCTAAGATCATCCCTGAATCAAAATCCAAAGCAGGCATTTCCAGTATCAGATACTTCGATGCAAACTGCAAATCTTGCTGATGCTGCCTGCTTCTCTGCCTGTATCCTGTTTATAACCACCTTCTTAGAAACACCTTAACCATCAGGCCTAGCTGTGCCAGGCTTGACTGTCTCCACTACTGTCTGAGCCATGGCTCTGGCAATTGCCAAAAATCTTGCCATGTGTTAGTTTTTGTTGAAATTTTAGAATCATATCTCCAATGGCTTTCACTTGGCAATGAGGGAGCTTAAATATTTCCTTGTACCTAGAATCACAGAATCATAAAAATTTTAGAGCTCAGAGGCACTGAAGAGATCCTTCAACTTTAAAGCTGCATTGGGCATTGCATGTAATATGCTAGGTCGCCTTAGAGTCTGCCAGGGAAAAGATCAAACATATATCTACCACCCATGCATTCTCAAAGGAAACAGAACCAGGGTAGACATTGGTGGCATCATCAATGGTTTTGTAGTTCCATAAGGGAAGATGGAGAAAGCCATCAATGACTTCTCAGACTGCAGAAAAAGTGCCCTTTGTGTGTGTGTGTGTGTGTGTGTGACATTTCCTTGAAGAAGAGAGGATTCAGAAGACTGGGTAAATGCACCCAACACTTACATCTAAATGGCATGACTAATTGCCCAGCATTCTACTATAGATGTTGTTTGTTTCTTATATAATAATATACAATTGGCTTTTATATTAATACTAATAAATAGCTGACTCTATTAGCTATTGATTCTATAAAATGAAATCTACTACATAAAGATAACTTGGGTTCAGCACATATATTTGTTTTCAACATTTATATGTGCATATATATTCTGAATTTTAAGATTTGAGTAATATCTGCAATAAGGGGGAAATAAGCAAATTCATATAGCCTGCTTTGAATTTCCTTTTAAGATAATTCTTTTTTTTAAAAATAAGCATTCCTGCTCATTAGGAATGACTATATAAAAACACCTTTTTAAAATTTTTTCTATGTGAAGTCAGTTTCTTATAATTATACACCTAATCAAGAGTTAAGCCCTTATTTAACCTTGCAGCAAGATAATCAAATTGCCAAACAAGATCACTAGGTCTTACTAACTCAATATTACTTTTTAGAGTTAATGTTAAAAACTGTAATTTTATAATAAAATAAAAGCAGATTTCACTCATTTAATTAATCTCTATGTAATTAAATGGAAAAATTGGTTATATTTTATTAAAAAGTAATTATTTTCAACATTTGCCCTGAGAAGTAAATTACTAGAATTTTTTTTGACAAATATGAATCCTTTGTGAAATTGCTGGAGCCTTTATGGAATCAAAGTCTCTTCAAGTTCAAAAAAGACAATGAATATCCTGCTGAGATCACCCCAAATATTGACAATGGATGACACATGTAGGTTTAAAGAGTAAAGTTGACACTCCCAAACTATGCACAGTGGTAACTAAATCATTCCTGGGAGATTTGGTCTAGATTTGAAACCATAATTCATCCAGACATTACCAGACAATGAAAAGAAATGTTCATAGACAGAGTACAGCCTTCAAAGAGATGGTTGAGTATGCAAACTGAATGGTTTGTTTTAAGACCGATTTTCAAATATCCTGCATGGATTTTAGGTAAGGTTTACAATCATTGGGCTCAATTATCTTGTTCCAAAGCTAATATAAATAAAAAATAAATAAACCCTGAAAACAGAGTGCAAAAAGAATTTATATCAGTTCATGGTCTTCATTAAAAGCAACAGAAAATTTCCACTAGGGCTAACATGAGGGGGAAAAAGGGGAACTGACTGGCTTCACAAGCAGGACACAGAATCAAAGGAAGAGTTGAACACCCAGGCGTTAAGAAAGTAAAACCAGGGAAGCTTCAGAGAGCTGGAGGCAGGCACTCATGGACAGTCTCCTTAGGTGTCATCTTCAGAATGCGCGAGTTCTAATCACTTTCCTTCCTTACATGAGCACACTCCACATTCAAACTGCTGAAAACAGCTGTTCAGTCTAGTTCCCCTAACCGAGGTGAAGAAGGCTTCATGGTTGACCATGCAAATAGCACCAGGTGGAATGCAGGAGTGGCAGTTCCCCAAAGGAAAAGCTAACGGCTTTTACAGGAAGGAAGGAAAAGGGATTCTGGCAGGCCAAATCCCTTCATTCACTGTAGGCCTTCATTCAATGTAGCATTTGCTGGACTTCAGTAGTGAGCTAATATGTGAGGATACATGAATATAGGAGAGTTGTTGAATGACAACAGTCTAGATGCCATGGGAACAAGGCACTAAGCTCAACTGCAAGAGCATACAAGAGAGAAAGACATAGAAGCCTAAGACCCTTCCCACATTTGGAAAGAAAGAAAGCTTTGTTAGGCCAAGTTACATCAGATAGGAGGACAAAAAAAAAAAAAAGTTGAAGCCCATTAGGTAGACTTGTTACTAGAATACAATAATAACTTCACCAGTTAGAACGCTTTCTTTTAACTTTGATATGAGTGATGTATTAGATGAAAGACATTCTGTCTTTATGCACACCTGTTTCTATCCAAAAATGTTGACTAAATCAAAGTCCTTACTATAAAATAAAAATGTGAGATGTTCAAACATTATATTTTAATGATAGGTGCTACTGGTTTTAATGAAATTTTTAAAAAAGTAATATGTACAAATAAAAAGCTAAGAATCGTTAATAGAACAAATATGGATTTGAATAATGTGTTTGGTAATTATTCCTCACCAAAGAGCATTTTTGGAGTTATGCAGGATATAAACAAATAAATAGTCCAGTTATAAACTTTGGACTGCATTTAAATATCAGCCTATCTGCCTTTGATATTATCATGCATAAAGTCTCTTTTGCCATACAAAACTAAAGGAAGAAAAATCTAGCTTCCAGGAAAGAAATTTTGGGTTATTTTGAGCCTTTTAATTGTGGTTACTATGAAATATCATATTTCAAATTACGTTGTAGACTTATTGAGAATAGAAACTATGATATATATTACTTTTGAGTTTAGTTCTCTTCTAAGTGAGGTACGTTTATACTATGTGTATAATATATTTTTAATTAATTAATTAATCCATCAATCGATGTGTAAAGGCTATTTCCCCTTGAATCAGTGGGTGCCGAAAGTATAGAATTTTTTGGTGTGATACAAACAAATAGGATCAAGACGCTGAAGCTTTTCAAATGGTGAGAACAATAAAGGCATAGACTTGGCCTCTCTTCAACATAGCACTGCGGAACTACTCTGTATCAGACAAGTGATACCATCTTGGTAACGCAGAATAGGTGTCAGAGGTTGACCTGGTTCCAAGTACCTACATTACACAAAAGTTACCTAGCCTCTGCCCTTATGTAGATTTGGGAGAGGACTTGAACACTCAGGCCTGAGGAAGGTAAAACAGCAGAGAAGAGAGCTTGAAGGCAGGAACTCAAGGAGAGTCTCCCTAGGTTTCATGCTTAGGATGATGAGTTCCAAGACAATATCCTGGGTAATAAACTGCAGTTTACTTGAAATAAATGTTTTCTTTCTGTTTTTCTAGTGAAGTGGGCCGGGAGAGACTAGATTTCCTTGAGGCCAATATCTTACTTCTATCAAAATCACCTCGGGGCCGGCCCCGCGGCTTAGCGGTTAAGTGCGCGCGCTCCGCTACTGGCGGCCCGGGGTTTGGATCCCGGGCGCGCACCGAGGCACCGCTTCTCCCGCCATGCTGAGGCCGCGTCCCACATACAGCAACTAGAAGGATGTGTAACTATGACATACAACTATCTACTGGGGCTTTGGGGAAAAAAAGGAGGAGGATTGGCAATAGATGTTAGCTCAGAGCTGGTCTTCCTCAGCAAAAAGAGGAGGATTAGCATGGATGTTAGCTCAGGGCTGATCTTCCTCACAAAAAAAAAAAAAAAAGCATCTCTTTCCAAGACTCATCAACTTTTCATGAAGGTGAAGACCAGGATTGATAAGCAATGAGAATCAGTGTATTTTTCCACCTGTAGAGATAGTTTTTAGCACGGACTACTGAGACTATTTATCACTGTTTATGTCTTTAATGGCCATTCATATTTGTCTGCACATAGAACTGCCATTCAGCATCCTCCCCACACATATTTTTACATATGTGAATGAAAAGTTTCAAGGAACATGGAGGAAAGTTTCAAAGGATCAAAAAAGTCCAGGCATACGGTCCCCAAGGAGGTATGGAGGATGTGTCTGAGAAGCAATGGATTTGTTCATTTATTGATTTAGAAAATCATTTATTGAGTAGCTACCTGGTGTTAAGGGCTGGGCATTCAGAATGATAGATCAATTCTGTTTAAGAGTTATCCTCTCTGCTTTGCCTTAATAATGGTGGCTAGGATTAGGGAACGATTCTAGGTACCAAAGCCACAGACCTATTTATTTGGCCATATCATAATCTTTTTTGAATCTTCCTTATCAATCACACACACACATACACATATCATACCCTGTTTTCCTGAGTCACTTTCCAGCCATCTGTATTGCCTCACCTTTCACAAAATATGAATGTGGGGCAGGGTGGATTGATTTGATTTACCAGACTTTGGGAATAAGACAGCTGGCATACCTGAAACCATTACTCCTACGCCTTACCTAAATACCTTCAATTGGCAATCAGACATTAACAATCTGTTCAATAGCGATTGATTAGATTAACGCTAAGTCAATTGGATTCTTTTGTTAGAAGAGTCAAAGGTATGGACATGGCCTGATAAGATCCTATATTTCTTGAATATGTGTATCTGAGGCCTTAAACTAGAGAAACCACAACCACTGGCATCTTTAAAATAGTGTCATTGATCTATTTCTTAAACTAGGCGTGGAGTATGAATGTGCTAGACACTTCACAAAACATAAAAAGAGAAATCAGCCATCCATTACGGAGACATTAGGACTTAAATATATCTTATGTTTTTGTACCCCTTTTATTTCCTCACTTCTTATCACATCTACTTCTTTCCTACCTAAGTTTCTTCATCTCTGATCAGGGTATTTCTTTCTCTTTTTTGCATTTATTCACTTCCTGCCTTTCCTTTTATTTCATACAAAACCCACTGCTTACAAGCAAGAGTAATGATTCACTATTTCTTTCATCCGTCTCCCCACACATCCCTTCCAGGCCTAATGCCTGTGACTATATGCTATCTCGGAATGTGCTGGTCTGCAAGCAAATACGAACATTCTCTGAACCTAAGGACATGAGTGGCAGATTAGTGAGTGGGAGTAAAATTGCTTCTGGTAAATGCAGGTGGGCGGAAAATGTTAGCTGCCTAATAGGTTCTTTTAAATGCTGTAATAATATTTCTCATTTAATTAATAGCATGAGAAGAGCACTGGTAAAGGCTCAGAGGGATGCCCACAGTGTTCCTCTGCAGCCGTGCACAGAGGAGGTAGACAAGATCCCCTTATCGGTTAAAGCCATGCTAACATACAGCAAAACAGGACTGAAGGCAACCTTGTAGTCATCATTCCAGAAGACGTGATGGCCATGAGCAGGACAGGAGTCATGCTGACTCTTCTGGAGGTCCCCCCAAAACACTTTTCTTAATATCTATGTAGCCCCTCTGTAGCTCAGAAGACACATATTTTTAAATACAGAAAAAGATCAAGTGGGAAGTTATAACAAATCTCTGTAATTGACAGTGATTATCCAGATTCTCTATGAAGTAAGAGACCAACTGAAGGAAAAAGAATTTAGATTTGTTCAATAAAACACGCTTAAGTTTAGGTGAATAGTATTTGGAGGTTCTGAATCTACTTTATAAGCTTTCTTTAAAAGATGACTAGTTTGAAGGAGTTGGCTCTAGTCAAATAGGCTTCTTGGTTCCTAAACCTAAAGGAAAAACAATGCCTACAATCATGTTGGGCACTTTTGATAGGATTTACTCTCTATGAGTATGACATAATGAAGGAACAGTTCATGACTGAATGCTTCACCAAGACAGCTTATAACAGAGGCCAGTACTTCTATTAATTGTGGGGTTATTTTTCAGATAAGTGACAAATGTCTCCATCATCACAGACAGAAGTCAGAATATAAGAATTGCAATTATTCCTAGAAAAAATATTTGTATTTTCAAGACCTATATCATATGTATGTATAACTGTATGCACGTATGTATGTATGTGTGTGTGCACGTGTATATTAAATTATATATATATATAATTTAACTGAAAAAAAGTCATCCAAGTTTTGCTCTCTTCCCCATACAAAATTTCACAAACAGGCAGCATTTTAAAAGATGGAACATAAATTCCTGGTCAATACTAGAATTTTATCTCATCAGGAAAAAAATGCTTATTTTTGATAAACCTAGGTAGCTATGAGATTAATAAACAAACATTCTAGAACTGGTATATGGTAATTTCTACTAATGGAAGTAGATAGGTAGGGTTTAAGGACAAATTCAAGAATAAAGCTTAAGACCTAAAGTGGAAAAGTTTAGCCTGAAGTTTTAAAGAAGATAGTAGGAAATTCACAGCTCTTCCATGAGCATCAAGAAGAAAGCTAGAAAAAAGAAGATAGATCCTATGATATGAAGGTTTTAGGTAGAGCTCGTGAGGAATATAGTAACAAATAAGACAGAGCCTCTGCCTACAAAGACCTTACAACCTACAGGTTGAGGCAGACAAATGCAGCCAATAGTTTTAATAAAAGGCTGAATGTGATACACAGAGTGCAGTCAGAAGAAAAATGTTATTTACAACACTAGCTGCAATTTGAGCCACAATAATAGAAGCATTCGTTTCAAGGAGGGAATTACTCTTACTTTCTGGAAAACATCTTTCTGAATCCTTTGGTTGTATTCCCTCTCCCCACCCTGGTAGGTCTATCAAAGAGAAGGGAGACCAAGAAGTAATAAAATAGAGGAATGTGGCTTGCCCTCTAGCAGCCCTCGAATGAATAAGTGTTTTACAGAGTGGCACACGGATCTGGAGAAGAGGAGCAGGAGGAGGGTGACTTGAGGAACATAAAGGAAGTCTGGGTTCTTAGGGGAAATCAATTATAATGGGTTGAATTGTGTCCGCTTAAATGCCACAGGTTGAAGTCCTAACCCCCAGTACCTCTGAATGTAATCATTTTGGGACCTTTAAAGACCTTTAAAGAGGTTATTATGTTAAATTGAGGTTCTTGGAGTGGGTTTCTATCCAATATGACCAGTGTCCTTATATAAGAAGAGGAAGAGACACCAGGGTCATGTGCACACAGAGGGACAACAATGTGAAGAGGCAGCAAGAAGGTAGCCAAGTGCAAGTCAAGGAGAGAGGCCTCAAAAGAAGCCACCCTTGCCAGCACCTTGATCTTGGACTTCTAGCCTCCAGAACTGTGAGAAAATAAATGTCAGTTGTTTAAGCCTAGTCTATGGTATTTTGTTATGGTAGCCCTAGCAATTAATACATAGAACTGGTGAAGCCAGGATGAAGAAAGAATATGAAAATAGAAAAAATGTAATTGTAAGTGCTTTTATTAGGTGCTATATTCTATGCCATTTATTATCATCAAACCTTTAAAAAATTCTATTTACATAAACAATTTTGTGTTTATAATGTTTTGGGGAATAGAAGAGAAGAGGTGTTTTAGGGAACACAGGGCAGAGAGAAGACACCAGCCAAAATGAGGGAGTCTATAAATACACAATTAAAATATAAACACACAATTAAAAATTCAACAAAAGCAGGAATTTAGTATGAAAGTTATCAGAAGACCAGGAGGATTCTGGGAAGATGCCGGAAGCATCAGAAATCTGTCTTCCCCACCTACACAACAATTGCCCTGGCAGAATCTGTCTGACATAAAACTATTTTGGAACTCTGAAGTCTACTGAAGGCTTGCAACTTCCAGTAGAAGGCTCGGTTGGTAAATTGTGGTTAATTTTGGTCAATTTCAGCTCTTCACACAGGAGCAGCTACCCACCCCCCTCCCTCAGCCCCATGGCAGGCAGCTGTGTACATGTTCCTGAAGCAGCTTGCACACAGCTTGCAGGATCCAGGGTAGGCAAAAAGGACCCTGCCCTCCAAATTCCAGAGATCTGTGCTCTGATTGCCCCTCCTCTTTTGGGAGCCAGACATCGAAGACCAAGACATTTAAAAGCAACCACATATATGGGGGAAATCAGAGAGTCACCATACATGCCCAGAGGAAGAAGTAGGCTCAGAAAAGACCTGAGAACAATGTAAGTTTACCCCTCAGACTCATCCTTGGCACAGAGATAGTCTACAACAATCACAAAAACTCTCCCATCAAAAGACAGAGACTGGCAGAATAGGTAAAAAAACACATGATCCAACTATAGGCTGTCTACAAGAGATTCACTTTAGATCAAAAGACACAGACAGGTTAAGAGAAAAGCATAGAAAGGGATATTCCCATGCAAATAGCAACTAAAGGAGAGCAGGGTGGCTATACTCATATCAGGCAAAATAGATTTTAAATCAAAAAAGGTTCCGAGACACAAAGAAGGACATTATATATTAATAAAAGGTTCAGTACAGAAAGAATATATAACAATTATTAACATTTACACACCTAATAACAGACCATCAACATGCATGAAGCAAAAATTGACAGAATTGGAGGGGAAAAATAGACAGTTCTACAGTAATTGTTGAAGACGTCAATACCCTACTCTCAATAATGTATAGAAAAACCAGACAAGATACGCAAGGTAGTAGAAGATTTGAACAACACAACAAACCAACGAGGTCTAACAGACATATGCAGAACACTTAACCCACCAACAACAGAATACACATTCTTTTCAAGTACACGTGGGACATTTTCCAGGAAAGACTATATGTTAGGCCACAAATTAAGTCTCAATAGATAGATATCACACACAGTATCTTCTCTGACCACAACAGGGTGAAGTTAGAAGTCAATTATAGGAGGAAAACTGGAAAATTCACAAATTTGTGGAAATTAAAGAACACACTCTTAACAGTCAATGGATCAAAGAAGAAATCACAAGGGACATTAGAAAATACTTAGAGATGAATGAAAACGAAAACAAAACATACAAAAGCTAGGACACAGTGAAAGAAGCACTAAGGGGGGAAATTTAGAGTTAAAAAAAAAGGTTACACTAAAAAACAAAAAAACCCCTCTAATCAACAACCGAATTTTACCACTTAGGGAACTAGAAACAAAAAGGAACAAACTAAACCCAAAGCTATCAGAAGGAAGAAAATAATAAAGATTAGAGCAGAGATAAGTGAAGTAAAGACTATAAAAATAATAGAGAAAATAAAAAAGCCCCAAAAGTTAGTTAGTCAAAAAGATCAACTAAATTGACAAAGTTTTAGCTGGATAGAGTAAGGAAAAAAAGAGAGAAGATTCAAATTATTAAATCAGTTATCAAATAAAAGTGAGGATATTACTACCAATTCTACAGAAATAAAAAAAAGATTATACAAGAGTACTATGAGCAATTGTACACCAACGAATTGGATAACCTACATAAAATTGACAAATTCCTAGAAACACAAAACCTACCAAGACCAAATGATGAAGAAATAGAAAATGTGAATAGACCTATAACTAGTCAGGGGATTGAATCAGCAATCAAAAATATCTTGGCAAAGAAAAACACGCAACCTGATGGCTTCACCAGTGAATTCTATCAACATTTAAGGAGAACTAACCCCAATCCTTTTCAAACCCTTCCCAAAAAATGAAAAGAAAGGAATACTCTCTAACTAATTCTATGAGGGTAGCGTTACCCTGATACCAAAGTCAGACAAAGACACTATTAGAAAACTACGTAACAATAACTCTTATGAACATTGATGCAAAAATTTTCAACAAAATACAATCAAATTCAGTATCTCACTAAAAAGATTATACACAATGACACAAGTGGGATTTATCCCTGGAATGCTAGGATGGTTCAACATACAAAAACTGATCAATATAATACACTACATTAACAGAATGAAGGGAAAAAAAAACACATGATATCTCCATTGATTGAGAAAATACAACACCCTTTCATGATAAAAAATATTCAACAGACTAGGAATAGAAGGAAACTACCTGAACACAATACAGTCATATGTGAAAAACCCACCACAAACATCATACTCAATGGTGAAAGACTGAAACCTTTTCCACTAAAATCAGGAAGATAGCAAGGATGCTTGCTTTCACCACTCTACTCAACATAGACTGAAACATGTAGCCAGAGCAATTGGCGAGAAATATAGATAAAAGACATCCAAAATAGAAAGGAAGAAGTATAATTATCTCTCTTCACAAATGATATGATCTTACATGTAGAAAATTTTAAAGATTCCATCAAAAAATATGTTAGAACTAATCAATGAATTCAGCAAAATAGCAAAATATAAAGTCAACAAAAATATCAGTTGCATACCCTAACAATAAATAATCCTAAAAGGAAATTAAGAAAACAGTTCTATCTGCAACAGAATCAAAAAGAATGAAATTCTTAGGAATAAACTTAACAAGGAGGTGAAAGACTTGTACAATTAAAACTACAAAACATTTCTGAAAGAAATGAAAAAACATTTCATGTTCAGGGATTGGAAGATAATGTTGTTAAGATGTCAATTATAGCCAAAGCAATCTACAGATTTTATGTAATCCCTATCCTCATCCCAATGACATTTTTGCAGATATAGAAAAACCTATCCTAAAATTCGATGAAATCTCAAGGGACCTTGAATAGCAAGCCCCTCCCCCCCAAAAAATGCTGAAAAAGAAGAATAAAGCTGGAGAATTCACACTTCCTCATTTCAAAACTTGATACAAAGATACAGTAATCAAAAGTGTGATATAAATCTTAAAGATAGACATACAGCTCAATGGAACAGAGAGTCCAGAAATAAAGCCTTACATACATGGTCAAATGATTTTTGACAAGGATGCCAAGACCATTCAATGAGGAATTGACAGTGTTTTCAAAAAACGGTGCTGGGAAAACTGGATATCCATACGCAAAAGAAAAAATTGGATCCTTACCTAACACTATATGCAGAAATTAACTCAAAATGGAACCATGACCCAAATGTGAGACCCAGAACTATAAAACTCTTCAAAGAAAACATAGGGCAAAAGCTTCACCACAACGGGTGATGATTTCTTGGATATGATGCCAAGGCACAGGTAAAAGAAAATATAGATAAACTGGACTTCACGGAAATTTTTTAATTAGATTAATAATTTAATTTGATAGTATCTAAAGATACTATCAGCAGAGTAAAAAAGCAACCCACAGAATGGGATAAAATATTTATAAATCATATATCTGATAAGGGATTAATATCCAGAATATGCAGAAAACTCCTAAAACTTGACAACAAAAAATAAACAACCCAATTCAAAAATGGTTAAAGGGCTTGAATAGACATTTCTACAAAGAAAATATAAAAATGACCAATAAGCACATGAAAAGATGCCCAAGATTACTAATCATTGCAGAAATGCAAATCAAAACTACAATGAGATACCACCTCATGCCCATTAGAATGGCAACTATTTAAAGAGCAGAAAATAACAAGTGTTAGTGAGGATATGGAGAAGCTGGAACCCTTGCATACTGTCAGTGGCAATGTAAAATGATACAGCTGCTTTGCAAAACAGTATAGCAGTTCATCAAAAAATTAAAAGTAGAATTACCAAATGATCGAGCAATTCCTCTTCTGTGTATATACTCAAAAAAATTGAAAGCAGGATCTTGAAGAGATATTTGTATACTCATGTTCACAGCAGCATTATTCATAAGAGCTAAAATGTGGAAGCAACCCAAGTGTCCATTGACAAATGAATGGATAAGCAAAATGTGATATACACATACAGTAGAATGTTATTCAGCCTTAAAAAGGCAGGAAGTTCTCACGTAACCTAAAACAGGGATGAACCTTGAGGACATTATGCTAAATGAAATAAGCCAGTCAAAAAAAGACAATACTGTATAATTCCACTTATATGAGGTACATACAGTAGTCAAAATCATAGAGACAGAAAGTAGAATGGTGGTTGTCAGGAGCTGGGGGAGGGATGAATGGGCATTACTGTTTAATGGGTATAGAGTTTCTTTTTTATTTTTGTGAGATCAGCCCTGTGCTAACATCTGCCAATCCTCCTCTGTTTTTGCTGAGGAAGACTGGCCCTGGGCTAACATCCATGCCCATCTTCCTCCATTTTATATGGGACGCCACCACAGCATGGCTTGCCAAGTGGTGCGTCGGTGTGCACCCAGGATCCGAACCGGCGAGCCCCTGGCTGCCGCAGTGGAGCGCGCGCACTTAACTGCTTGCGCCACCGGGCTGGCCCTGTAGAGTTTCAATTTTACAAGATAAAAAGAGCTCTGAAAATGGATGATGGTGATGGTTGCATGACAGTATGAATGTACTTAATATCATTCAACTGTAAACTTAAAAATGGTTAAGCTAGTAAATTTTATGTCATATGTATTTTATCACAATAAAAAGTTGAGAAGAAAAGTTACCAGAAGTACATATCTCCCCAATTCTCCTATAATTTCCCCAAATAACACACTGGATATTTTCAGAAATGTTAAGGAAGACTTCTGAACTTCTTCTGTTAAATGGAATTTGTGAATAATTTTAGATACTGACGAAAAGGGGATTCCAATAATCTGGATAAATAAGGAGCATCTGGATTATCACACAATCTAAAGTTAGATTCTGTGATCAACATTGAGGTCTAATGGGGTAGTTAATTTTGGGTTGGTTTCTCATATTTCAAAGGTGATGAAGAACAACATTCCAGGTTGAGCAGACCAACATGATCAAAGACAGTATCTGCAAACCTCTGAAGAATCTCAGAGCCTGGTGACACAAAACAAGCAAGAACTCTCACATTTTATTATAGTGACCTCTTCAGGGTCCTCCATTTAATGTCTAGTTCAATGTTTCATCATTAATGCCTTATACAAAAGAAAGCATCATCTATATAGTGTTCAAATCATATGGTGAGACAGGTCAGCAGTAAAGAGATTGAACTGTGGAATTCATTTATGGTCACTTAAAAAAAAAAACAAAAAACATGATCAATGCCTTGCAGGACAATGAAAATTTCTCTATTCTGCTGAGCATAGCAAGGGTTCCCTAGTTCCTTTCAATAAAATCACATTAAATTGTAATAAAATAAGAAGCTAGTCTTGTATTGCATTCAAGAGAAGACTATTTTTTGCACGTAAACATTTGATTTTCATGAAAAGCTTTGAGAAAACTGGTAAACAGTTGTCATTGCATGGGTATAATGCTACTTGACACTTAGTGTCTACCTTATGAAAGTTTTAATAAGCTTGACAAGTATTATTAAAACATTAACTGCATTTTATTGGAGAAGAATTGAGGTACGAAGAGTTTAAGTGCTGACCTTAACGTCACTATAGAGATAAGTCAACTATAGAGATGAAAACCAAACTCTGGTCATGTGTGCCATAGTTTCTAGATTTCTGGTTGTATTTTGCTCTATTGTCCATGAATTGTAGCATTTCAGCAAAAACCAAAAAAATAGAACAGAGGATGACCAGAAAATCCTTGTTGTCAATCACTTCTTACTTTTCAAAGCCACTGTTAACTCTTCATCTGCTGATGCATTTTTGATGTCCCTCAAACTACAATCAGCCTACAAATTTTTCTATAGGCTATGCAACTGACTATAGACTTAAGCACTGGAAGGTCACAAGTTGAGCCCTTCTAGGACCCCAAAGTATGAATTGCTACCAATGGTAGCTCTGAGAACAAGGAAATAGTGATGAGTATACTCCCTAGGTGAATGTATAATGGTCAGCCAAGATGCGGGATGCCTCCCCTGTCAGTTGTATAGTTCCTTTAATCCTTCTCCTGCCTTGGGCTCAGCCATAAAAAGGACTGATTCCCTTTGGTAAATAAGTCCTCTACTTCACAGAGTTGATATCATGAGAAAGGACTGAGTAAATCTATGTGAAAATTGCTTTGAAATATGTTATGCTTTTCAAATACATGCTATTTTGTCTTCTTTGTCTACTATTACTATCATGATCATCATTATATTATTACTGAGAGAAGAAAGGGAAGCTATTTCAACCATTTTTGGGGAAAAGGACTTTAAACTGCATTCCATGCTGAACGGTTTTGGGCTGCTATTTGTTACTGGGACAGTATTTGAAAAAAATAAAATTTAAAAACTAAAATAAAAAAACTTTCATTAAAAAAACAATTTTAAAGTATTTTTAAAGAAAATGCATTCATTAAATTTAGGAAAGTCATAAAACACCTAAAAACTAAAAATAGTAAAAATAAAAACCCTGAGTCCCACCATCTAATGCTAAATACTACTAACAAGGATGTTTTTTTCTATGCATGAGTTTGGTTTTTGTTTTATACTGTGAACATCATAGTATACATAAAATGTTGCATCTTTCCTCTTTGCTTTTCATTTTTTAACACATATTTTTTGTTATTTATAATAACAACACTTAATGGAACATTTCATTTGCAATATCTACAAGGCATTGTCTTAACTTTTATAGCTGATAATCATAAGATCATCCTGAAATTGTGTTGAAAAGAAACTGAACATAATCAACAAATTTACTTTGAGAGCATTCTAGATTATTCCTTTAGTCATTGAATCCTCTAGCATTTTCAGGATTAAAATCTCAACACATTTTCTATACACTAAAGTCTCATTTCGTATAAAAATACGTCAGAGTGTAGACATTTATGTGAACTACTTATCATTTATGACTACTTTATGCGATAATAACTATTGTGCCTATTTTTACCATGTATATAATTTACTTTTTATAATTTCTATTTGACTCCAACAATACGCTAAGTTCATTAATATTCAGGAAGTTTTGCTACTAATATAACAGGATTTACTCTTCAGAAGTTTAAAATAATTGGTTAGAATAAAGCTTGCCAACAAACTTTTGGAACACAATCTGTAAGTTGAACAGGTGCTGCAATTAAATGTTGCTGTCTTATCAATTCCTTATAAAGAATACTCTTTGAATTCTGATAAATATAATCATAATAAGGTAAAACACTCCTGGGTGGATTAATTTTAAACATTGCTGATGAGCTATTCTTGCATCTAATTACCTATTTCTGAAATACATGGTAAAAGACTTGAAACTGTCTTAGAAATACCACAAATAGATAAGACAAGTTCTGTTGATGGCTGTCTTAAAATACAGAGCTAAAGAGTAGGGTTTTATTTAATATCTGTGGGGAGGTTATTGAACGCAGAACTGATTGACAAAAAAAAAAGTATTTTAGAAAGATTGATTTGGCATTAAGTGATGGATTATATAAATATTTATAGGTGCTAATGGAACCCACAGGGGTGTCTTTGAAATGTGTTCTTTTTCACCTTCCTTTAAGTTTGTTTTGACATCAGTAAAAATACCTAATCTGGAGATATCTAGATATATAAATCAAGATATTGCTCTTGTTAGTTAAACGTAAAAACGTCTCTAAGAAAAAATGCTTAAAGACAGATTGATTAATAGTACAGAAATGCTCTTTCTTTGGATGAACCCAAAGACCCATTAACAGAAAACATTGAACTACGGCTTTCATGAAGTGAAATACACCCTACCAGTACAAAAACTATTTTCCCTATCATACACAACCTCAATATTGACTTTATTGACCAATATCCTACATCTTCTTAAAAGTCATAGCCCATTCACCTCTTTTATGTTCACGATTTTCATGACTGCTAATATTTAAATTCCATCGAACCCTTTCTATTTCATAAAGAATATGTGAACCTATGATACATACACACACACACAACATTGACAGATAGTTTATAAAAACATCATTGGCCCCCTTTAACCAATAAGGAAACAGAGAATGCAGCTGGCTTGAAAATAACTAGTTAATTGGGAGCCAGAATTTGAGCCAGGAACACAGGTTAGCACATCTCTCTGAGTGTACCATGCTCCAGGTGTCAGCACCACTCTTCCACTCCAGAACCCAGAAAGCAGAGCCACGACCTGGTCCCCGTGCCTCAGAGGGACTGTAACTTTGGAGAGCCTTTCTCAAAATCTCTTCGTGTCTCTCTAAGGCCTAAATAGCCAGAGCTGTTTCTCCCCTTCACAGTGCCCTCCAAACCTCTACTCTGTGCAGGGTTGATCAATGTCTTAAAGAGCTCACAACTATGGAGTCAACCTGGGGTTCCATGGCCAGGCCCAGTTCCAACTGAGTGGTCTGATTAGTGAATTGCTTCTGATGTAGTACTTCCTTCAAGGGATCATCTGAGATTGGGTTACCAGAATGGTGCTGATAAACTAGTTTTGAGGGACTTTATAAATTCACATAGACACAGGCCTCCACAAACATATTTTTCCAAAACCATTTCACTCTAAGTGTGGCCTTCCTTCTGTGTGTACGAAGAAGAATGAGAAGAGTTTACAGTGGTGGAGAGAATAATTTAATACTGTACATTTGGAGTATATTTTAGAATTCATAAAAAGCTATCCCACATATCATCTTATTTGATCCTCATAAGAACTTAAGCATTAATTAATTCAATAAATTTTTATTAAGGGTCTTCTAAGTTTTGGCACTGAATTAGATGCTGAGGATTCATAGATTTACAAGATATGTACTATCCCTGACATCATGAGACTTATAGTCTAGTGCTGTAAACAAAAATTAAACTAATTACACAAATAAATAATTATTGATTACTATTTTAAAATTGCAATAAGACTGACAATGAGAACTCCTGATCCCCTCAATTAGAAGACCACCTCACCTAGTCTGTATGGTAGATATGGCTATAAAATAAATAGTAGCAATTTATTTTTACAGATGATTAAATTGAACTTCACAATATTAAACTGACATTGGTCAAGGTCACATAGTGAGTATGTTACCTGTTGAACACATGTAACAGGACTTGTGCTTGTTTGTTCTTTTTACTATCAGTAATCACATAGACCAAAAAATAGTGAATCCTACCATGACATTAATGAGTTCATTCTTACTGAGAAGAGCATTTGTGTGTTTTCAGGAATTCTGAATGCTGTTATTACTTAATGTATATTTAAAGACATAAACATCACAATCAGTGAACAACTTAATTGTATTATTGACTATAGGTTTTGTTGCTATGGTAATTATAAATAAAGATGATCATTTTTTTATTGATTTAACCAAGGATATATCCTTATATGCTCTCAGTGCCGTGCTGAGAATTAAAACAGTCTGCTGGGAGAGAAAGTGATTGGGTGACCAGAGCAACCTCTCTGAGAAGGTGAAAAAGACAAGAAGGACCCAGACTCAGAGATATAGGGATGGGCATCACAACATGAGTGTACAGCTAGTCTGAGTCATGGAGAGTAGAGTATATATTATTAGAAATTAGGAAAAGGCCAGATCATGTGTGGCCTTTGTAGGGTGGGACAGAAATTTGGGTTTTATTTTAAAAGCTATAAGAAGACTTTGAAGAGTTCTAAGTAGAGAAGTGACACGATTTGATTTACATTTTTAGAAGATTGTTCAGATCAAAGTCTTGGAATCAAGTGGGCATGTGGAATGGAAATAACAATTGGTTCAACTGGAAATGATATTTAAGAATCCTTTATAGGAAGTCAGAGGGTACAGAAGAAAAAAACAATCTCTGACCATAGGGAGAAGCCATAGGAATCAGCACAACCGGAAAGATTTGTGGTAAACAGGGGAAGGAGGAATTAGGAGAAATATTTTGACAAACAAGGAAAATAGTCATATATGGATAACCTGATGCAATGTCATAATAGAAGACATCCACTTGCAGGGAAATGTGGAATTGAAGGATGGAAGCTTAATCATTGTCATAAACTTTGGGTCTCACCCAGATTCCCTCATGTTCAGAATTTCTGATTCAGCATTTCATAATCACCAGCTCTCCTATTTGTAAAACTCTATACGCTTGGATCCTTTTTAGGGCACTACTGTCCACTTTGTGTGATAGCAACACTTTGCAGAGCACAAGAGCTTTAGCCTTAGACCAGAGTTTAAAATCCAATGCAACCTCTTTCAGCCCAGATGAGTATGAGCAACTTAGTCAACCTCACTGGTCCATGGTCTTCTCATTGGTAAAATGGTGTTATTAATAGCAGCTACTTCCTACGGTTACTGTAGGTGGCAAAAACGATAATCCATTTAAAGTGTTGAGCACAGTACTTGGACTATATGAAGCCACTGTTAGCTATTATTAATATTATTATTAGTTATATGTCATATTGAAGTTATAAAAATGACTATGAAAATTAATTAATGTTTCTTATATGTCGATTGGCATGAATTGATTTATACCTCATTAACTGATATCTAAGATTAATGATAGATTTACATAATTATGCCCTATATTTCGTTTATCTATGTGCTTTTCCCTATCTTTATTTTCTTTGTTAACTTGATGAATAAAAAAATGTTTCACTGTCTCTACCCGTCTTTGCCTGCCTCCCCCATTGGGGAGGCAACCATTTATAACAAGCTGGATGTATGTTTGTTCTCATATTTCTCCACGCTTATATAAACCTGTACACATATTATATGGGTTGTGTTTACAAAGTGGGGGCCACGCTATATAAGTGTCTCTATGGCTTAACAATGCATCATGGAAGTCTTCCACATCAATAGATTCAGATCTAATTCATTCTTATCAATGACTGTAAAATATTTCATAATATGAATAGACCCTTAATATTTTCAAGTATTATTCTATTGATGGATATTTGGATTGATTATAGGTTTGTTTTTTGTTTTTATCTGTTACAAGTATTGTTAGAGTAAACACAATATGGACTCACATTCTTATGACTAATAGGATTAATTCATCAAAATCAGAATGCTAAACCAAAGGCTGCTTCCTACCTTATGTTCTTTATTGTACAGGGGTATGCATGTTGAACTGAATTCTGACAAAATGCACTTAGCTTTTCAGTCTTCACTAGCACTCATATGGAAAGGGACGTTTGCTTTATTTTAAAAGAGATATTTACTCCCTTTCTATTTGTAATTCCCTTTTGATTTCATCAGATATAAATGAGTGAAGAATATTAAAAAATTGGTGGGATTTTTTTCTAGAAAGCATTTCCACTTGTCTCTCTCAACTAAGGATTCTCTATTGCAGATATACAAGTTCTATGTATGTATCATTGGGAATGCCCAACGAAACAGGTATTAACCACTTGACATATCTAGCACTGTGTGTTTGTGTGTGTATACACATGCATGTGTGCATTATACGTGTAGGAAAGATCACACATATTGGTTATCTCTTGACTAACTTTTCCCATTGATAGTTAAATAGGAGAATGAAGTGAATACAAATTGTTCATTGCCAAAAGTGAAGGGAATATTAGCATTATAAGGAGCATACTCTTCACTACGTCTCACAATAAATATTTTTTCCAGGGGAAGCCATCGCTCAAGTTATACGAGAAAGAAAAGGAAAAAAAAGATTCACCCCATAAATTTTCAATTTTAGCATTACTTTTCAGAATCATTTCAGTTGTATAAGCTGGAGATAGCTGGGACACAACCTTTACCTGGGGTCCTGATGAGCTTTTGACAGAATTTGGAAATCTCCTAGTCAAAATTTCATGTTGCTATTGGAGAGTTTATCCTTTTCAAGAAATGAGTCTTGTTTTCAATAGCTGTCAAGTTGACTAGCATAGAGACCACCTCTTAAATGTCAATTTAATGCATCTTGATATGTTAATGCCCTGTTATGAGCACCTGCATGTGAACATCAGGGTTCCTGATGGCCTAAGTGTCTTAGGACCATACAATATGGACACGACTGTAAGGCAGGGGTTGGCAAACTATGGCCCAAGGGCCAAATCTCAATCATGGCCTGTTTTTGTATAGGCTTCAAGAAAAAAAGTGGCTTTTACATTTGTAAAGGGTTACAATAAGAAAAGAATATGCAACAGAGAATCTTTGTGGTCTACAGAATCTAAAATACTATCTATCCCTTCATAAAAAAAAAGTTTGCTCCTGTTCTAAGGTAATGTTTAAATATTTAAAAAAAAATCTTTAAAAATCCTCAAACTTGTTATTGGTTCCAGCTTTTGTCTATGCTGGGATTAAAAGGTGCATTCTTTCTCAATTTGACTCCAAGTGAAAAAGGGCAAAGTGCCTTATTATACTGAGTTGCACTTGCTGAAAAAGTAAACATACATACACACACGAAAAAAGAAAAGTCTTGAAGGAAACATTGCTTAAAAAATGGAAATTGCATAATGCAAATTTGTTCTGTGTATAAATGCTATTAATCTCCCTTTGCTTGCTTTCCATCTACAAAGAAAGGATAATTATTATCTGCCCCAATTATCTCACAGGGATGTTGTAAACTGAGATGAGCTCTTCACTAGATGCTATACTGATCCAAGGCATTGCTATGATAATTTACTGTTCAAGAGATTATTGACAAAAACTTCTTCCACAAGAATAACTACCCTAGAAGAAAGTTTGGAGGTGGCAGTGTCACCTTGCTATGTACTTGGAAGTATGTTTTCATATCTAAAGTCTCTAACAATTTTCTCCTCCTTCCGCTAAATCTCTATAGCTGGTGAACTCCATTTCCTGTGCCATTGATTACTAGCAGGCACTTTGCTTGTATGTCCTATGGCTCAAAAATGAGTCAGCATGGTGATAAATAAACTTGATTAAAAAAATCATGCTATGGACACAAAAATAGAGCAGACATGCAAGGAAAAATCTGGAATTCTATTATTTTAAAGCAAAAAGGACATTATGGTTTATCTAGTTCCTTTATTCCTACACTTAAGGAACAGACTCAGAGAGATGAAATGATTTGCCCTTTTAGTAGAATCAAGATTACATCCTAGGGCTCTTGAGTTCCCATCCAGTATTTTTGATAATAAAAAGAAAGAGGAAATGAAAGAAAAAATGAAATGGGAAACAAGAAAATGAAAGGAAGGGGGGCCAGCCCCGTGGCTTAGCGGTTAAGTGCATGCACTCCGCTACTGGCGGCCCGGGTTTGGGTCCTGGGCGCGCACCAATGCACTGCTTGTGGGGCCATGCTGAGGCCGCATCCCACATACAGCAACTAGAAGGATGTGCAACTATGACATACAACTATCTGCTGGGGCTTTGGGGGAAAAAAAAGGAGGATTGGCAATAGATGTTAGCTCAGAGCCGGTCTTCCTCAGCAAAAAGAGGAGGATTGGCATGGAAGATCAGCTCAGGACTGATCTTCCTCACAAAAAAAAAATAAATAAAATAAAAAAAAAGAAAAATGAAGTATATAAGTACATATGTACAAGTATATAGAAAATGACATAAAGAATCTCAATGTGAGGAGAAATAGGAAAAAAGATTCAAAGTAGGTGACAAACTGGCAACTCATGTTCTTGTTCACCAATGCCAGGATTATCCCAGTGAACTTGGGCCAAACTGCCATGACAATAATTAGCTCTAGTACTTTGACAGATCATTATAAGAACATTAGCAGGGCATTAGTAAGAATTACCCATTTTTCACACATTGATTACATGCCATAGTTGGCTCATTAGTGTATGGTGTCTAATAGCTGCACACCAACTAGTACTTTCCTTCTTCATCTGAGATCTAAACCTGCTAACCTCAGACCAAGCCATGTAAAGGGACTTTGTTAAATCAAATAAGTACAAATCCATTTCACTTGTTTAGGAAGAAATTTATTAATTAAGCCAGAGAATTATTTGGCCCATCTCTGCTCAGCACAGCACGGTAATCTACTATCTTCCTCTGATTAAAATGACATGTCATGTATTTTGTAAAGCACAAAAAAAACACAGAAGCATCCTCCAGACTTTCTCTGGTTACCTCCCAGGCTACTACTATCTCAGGTCTCAACTCAGGAAGAGGTTGCCTCTCACTTAATTGTCTCTATTCTGAGGAATATTCTTATATTTCATCCATCTGTCATGAATTGCCTTGGCTTATGGACCCACTAAATCAGCTGTCCTCAACAGTCTGTATATTAGAATCACCTGGAAAGATTTCAAAGAAATACTGATGTATGGTCCACATCCCAGCCCAAATGACTCAGAATTTCTGGAAGTGGGACCTGGACATCTGTGTTAGTTTATTTGTGTTAAGCTCGCAGATGAGTCTGATGCGCAGTGGAGGTTGGGAGTTACTGCATTTTCAAATATATATTTAGGCCCATTAACCTGGAGTACAGGGTGATGGTGGGAGACACAGAGTGATAAAGTTAACATAATCATTTGGATTATTCCCAATATTGATGACAGATGGTGCACTGTTCTCTGTACTTGTGAACAACCTAAAAATTCTAAGCAGAGAAAAGGTAAATTTGAGGGTGTGTTTTGTGATTTTTTTTTTCCCTTTTCTTACATATCACCACCTGTCAACCCACACAGAAAACACATTTAATTTTGAGTCATATATTTTAGAAGGTACAATTCTCTCACACTATTTTATGTAATTATGTTTTCCTAATTTGAAGAAGTCCAGCATGGATACCCAGGAAAAAACTCCCTTCACCCTCCCTTCCCTTCACTTTCAAAAGCTGTATTTCAAAACAACACCAACTAGAATATGTGAAATGAATTATTGAGATGCTAGGTACTAAGAGTCTCCGAGGCTGGCTGGATTATAGGACAAGCAGAGGTGCGTGTAAGTCACTGAGCTTCTCTCAGTCACAGGGTCAGAACCTAGCTCCTTTTGCTTCCAGAGGAAAGTCAAGAAGGAATAATAAAAGACAAAACCAAAGAGAAAGAAGATGAGGGGGAAATACTGTGTTTATATGACTCTCTAAGAGTCTAAGAAAGAAGATTGAAATTAGGGAGAACTGAAATTAGCCTCACTACCTTGGCCAAGATAGTTCCCGTCTCCTGGATTCAGTTTCTATATCTGTCATATAAGAAAGTTGATTAAAATCCCCCCCCCTTTTTTTTGAGGAAGATTAGCCCTGAGCTGACATCTGTTGCCAATCCTCCTCTTTTTTGCTGAGGAAGATTGGCGCTGGGCTAACATCTGTACCCATCTTCCTCTACTTTATATGGGAAGCGGCCACAGCATGGCTTGATAAGCGGTGCGTCTGTCCACGCCCAGGATCCAAACCTGTGAACCCTAGGCCGCAGAAGCAGAGCGCACAAACTTAACCACTACGCCACCGGGCTGGCCCCTAAAATCCTTTTTAATTCCTAGCAAGCAGTAAAGTGTTATGATTCTACAAGATAACTTCTTCGAGTCCCAAACAGTAGGATACACATAAGCCGACTTCAGCAGTGTAAGGCAGATCACTGACATTCAAGGATTTATTTTTATAGTTCCCACTACTTGAGGGCCCTCCTAAAGATGCAAACAACATAATAAAATATGACTTGGTCCTGGCCAAATCCAAAGAGGCTGTGGTGCAGGGAAACTTTAATCCTATTCAGTCTCTATATCAGTGGAACATCCCCATTCTCTCCTCATCTTTACAAATTTAAGGATTCACAAGGATCTTAGCTGTGTCTCTCATGATTGTTAAGAGACTCTCTTAAGTCTCCCTGCATTTTAAAGGAATGCTTTTTTTTAATATGGCTGCCTGTCTGTTTTTAAATATCTACCCTGTGCAGTTATCACTTGGGGCACTGAATGGAGCAAGTAATTACAGGATAACAAATGCCTTGGGAACTGTGGGGGAGAGAGTATTAGTTTACTAGGGCTGCCATAACAAAGTAGCACAGATTGGTTGGCTTAAAGAACAGAAATTAATTTTCTCACAGTACTGGAGGCTACAAGTCTGAGATCAAGGTGTCTGCAGGGTTGGTTCCTCTGAAGGCTCTGAGGAATGGATCTGTTCTAGGTCTCTCTTTGGCTTGTGGATGGCCATCTTCTCCTTGTGTGTTCACATCAACTTCCCTCTGTACATATCTGTATCCAAATTTCCTCTTCTTATAAGGATAGCACTCATATTGGATTAGGGCCTACCCTAAAGACCACATTTTAACTTGATTGCCTCTGTAAAAACTCTATCTCTAAATAAGGTCATATTCTGAATAACCGGGGATTAGGACTTCAACATACGAGTTTTCTCTAGGGGGTGTGAGGGCACTATTTAGCCCATGACACAAATTGTTTTATATAAGCAAAGAGAGCTTTAGCCATGGGTGATTTCAGTAGGTATGTGTACACTGATCTTGTTGAAATGTGAATTAAAGAAATCACTCAAGGACAGTTATTATTATTGATATCAATACTGATACTACTACAAATAGATACCAATTAATGAGTACTTACCATAGGCTGGAAACTGTCTTAATTACCGTACATGTATTATCTCATTTAATCCTCAAAACAACTTGGTTAAATTCCTATTATTTTTCTCATTTTATAGATAAGGAAACTAATTCTGAGAGAGGTCCAGGGACACATGGTTAGTAAAGGAGTAGAGGTAGGTTTCTAACCCAGATCTGTTTGAACACCCTAAAGCCCCTAGCACAAAGTGCCAATACTTGGTAGTTAGTATAGCACAGTGGATAAGATAGGACTTGGAGAAAAAAGAGTATCTGACAGGTTTTTCTCCAGTGGGTCTTATACTCAGTCATAGAGTTAATTTCCTGAAGTTCTGTTCTGATAAGAAAAAAATCTTCATGATTTTACATCTCTTACCTCCTAAATTCAACTATCTCAGGCAGACATTCAAGGTAACCCCATCACTTGGTTACAATCTATGTTGCCCCTCTTAATGCCCACTAACCCTCCACAGTATTCCCAGTATAGTCATATGACACATATTCTTTTTCACTTATCTAAAATGCCATCTTCCATTCTGGAGCCTCCAGATCAGGTGATCAGGAAAGTCTTACTGGGACAAGTGACATTTAACATGGATATTGAAGGATGACTCGAATTTTGACAGGTGGAGGTTGGACCTTTGGAAGAAGGGAGGTGAATATCTGAGGAGAATAGATATGAAAAAGAAGATGTGGTAGCAGAGCAAATATTGCAGAAGCATCACGAAAACAAGCCAGACCACTTGACTCAGAAATTAAGAGTCATTAGGAAGACGCATATATTGACTCTACGTTTGAGGATTCAACTAACCTTTTGGTCAATTTACTTGAAGGTAAAGGTGAAGGGACAGATGTTGAGTATTTTTTCATTTAGGTTTTGATTCTCAAATACTCCTGCCATTTTACATCTCTGGACAATTGACATCCACGGCCACCTCTATTGCCCAAAAAGCACTTTATCCTGCCATTGGCTGGATCTAACAAAAGGACATTTCTACTTTTTTTTTTTTTTTGGTGAGGAAGATTGCCCCTGAGATAACATCTGTGCCAATCTTCCTC
Organism: Ceratotherium simum simum; assembly: GCF_057802395.1. Taxonomy (NCBI): domain Eukaryota; kingdom Metazoa; phylum Chordata; class Mammalia; order Perissodactyla; family Rhinocerotidae; genus Ceratotherium; species Ceratotherium simum. Next base: position 18,521,627 of record NC_141914.1, read on the forward strand.
TACTTTTTGTATATGGGACGCTGCCACAGAATGGCTTAACGAATGGTGTGTAGGTCCACACCAGGGATCCAAACCTGCAAACTCCAGGCTGCCAAAATAGAGCATACAAACTTAACCACTATGCCACCGGGCCAGCCCCAGGACTTTTCTACTTCTGTAAATCTTTTCTAAAATGAAAATAAGGGCTATGAGATACGAAAAACTCTTTTAATAGTTGCCAACAGAAAGCTATGTAGCAGAGGAGGCAGATAGCATATGTATACTATATAACATCTTCTTTTAACCTCTCTTCCAAAGTGGCAATCCAGAATCTGAGAAATATTTTAATTTTCAGCTTCACTGTCTTCTCTCTTTCTCTGCTCCTGATCTCCAATAAACAAAGTAAACAGACAGAAGCACATGAAATTTTCTTTTGAAGGTGATGCCAAAGTGATTTGGCAAAAGACAACCGCAGGTCTTTTCACCAGCCCTAACGTTCACTGGGACTACAGATCTGAAAGTTGTGAGCACAAGCACATTTGAAGGTAAATCAACGCTGACAGCAGGCATTTTTTTTTTAAAAGAAGAGATGAGCCTAATAGAAAACACATTGAGATGAAGAAGTAGGAGGCCAGGCCAGAGAAAGAAGAGGTGCTCTTGTGAATTTCCAGTAGAGAGTTGCTAAGCAATAGCCAGAGGAACCAGTCAAGGGACCCAAGTTCTAATTGCAGATGTTACATTCCTGTCTTGCAGGGATGGGGAGAAGGCTTTCAACGGTCAAACAGGTTGTGGAGACTTCTCTCCTGACCTTGGGCCAAGACAATCTGCTTTTTAACTGGAGGCAACTGTAATCCATTCTGTGAACAGATGGCATAGAGGAAAAAATGCAAACACAGGCTCTCTAGTGTCTATTCCAAAAGCTAGCCAACTTCCAGCTGTGATAAGATAGGCAAGGGATGATAAAGGTCCTAGTGGGTGGGGGAGAGTTGTATAAAGAGCAGAAAAGATACTTTCTAACAGTGAAGGATGACAGGCAGAGAGGGCCTGCTTTGGTTACAGTGGATAAATTCACATTGCAATCACTTTTATATCAGTTATACCTCATAACTCTCCTGGATGACCTATGATTTCTGCCTCTAAAATAGGCCCGGGTCTTGTCCAAACTCTATATTCTTTGTCCCTCTGATGATAACAAAGCACTATTCAGTTATTATTTATTTTTCAATTCTTCTTCACATTGAACTATTTGAGAGCCAGAAACTGCATTGCCGAAGTTTGGTCACATAATTTACAAATGCACGGCAGGGTCACAGGAAAAGACTCAGCAAGAGAAAACCCTTCCCTTGACATAATCAAGGGGAGAAGACACAGGCAAGAGAGAATGTCCATGAAGTGTCCAGTGGTAGGATAGTGTCAGCTTTGAAAATGATGTTAATATATCATCTGTGTTGATATTCTTTACTTTCTCAAACTAGAAAGTGTTGACTGCCAATGCAAACATTACTAGGCCTGTGAAAATTTTATTTAAAGTACTAAAAAATGAATTTTAGGCACAATATGAACTCTAATTACTTAGAGAAGAGGGTGAAGGTTTTGGCCCCAAGAAGCAAGCATTCCCATAGCTGATTATTACAGCTGTATCCTACCGAGTTAAACAAAGAGTGACAGTCTTAGCTGCAATATTATTTAAAATAAACAGACCAAACATCCACCAGTTGTGGATGCAATAGATAGAGATTTCTATACTAGGTGGGAGCTGGACTTGATTACTTCAAAAGGATCCTCCAAGTCAAAAATTTAATGTGTCTCCTACATTCAAATTATTTGTTACACATTTAGCCTCATTCAGCAACATTCACTGATCCTGACCATGTGCCAGACATGGATCAAGGGTTCTAGGTTTTCAAAGATAAATGAAAATGTAGACAACATAACCAAAGTAAGCAGTCAAGCAAATTAAAAATTACAATCCAGTGGGATATGTCCTATGTTACAGACTAACAGTGCTATAGTTTTATGATGAAACTGTGTGTCAATTCTTCTCTCACTTGCAATTCTTCCCCTCCAATACTCACTTTCCTACCCCTCTACTGGTTTTTCCTGGGAATGCTTCCTGATAAATCACTTTGACACAATTACTCGTTTCAGGGTCTACGTTTTGGGGAGTCCAATCTAAGATACCTTTTTAACTTATAGCTGTGAGCTATTCAAGTGCGTCTGTAGAGAAAATGTCTCATTGATAAACTAAATATAAAGCCATGATGAAATGGGAAATCTGTTTCTAATTAGCTTTTGGTGTATTGCAAGGTTGGTGTCATTAAGAATAGATGAGATTATATATTTATACGTTTGCATGGAAGAGAAGGAAGTGAGGCTTCATTTGCACTGAAGCACTGTTTCATGCATGTGTCCTGGGCTGGAACTGATGACATTATGGCTGGACAACTAGTGAATCTGGTCCTCCAACTGCACGTGCTGAGGGCTCTATGTAACTAAGGTACCTGTTATGCAAATGCTTTTGTTTCCTTTCCATATTTCTCTCTTTATTGGGGAAAGTTCATTTTAACCCCACATATGTCAGGTTGGAGGACACCCAAATAATGGGGAAGCTTATTACAGTGGCAAACATCCAGGTTCTTTGTACATCAGCAGCATCTCCCTAGTCTCAACCCATCCTTTATCTTCTGGTTATTTCATTGTAGGCCAGAAAAGGCTCAAATTCCTCAAGCACGAGAGGCAACTAAACGATAATTAGTTTTTGATGTATGTACACAACATTATCCAAGATTATAATAATAACATTGAGAATAACATTCGCAGAGTCCATTAATGCACCTAAATCCTGTGCTCCCTCTGCTACTCCTGGCCTAGGCCCATGACGAATTCTGCCAAGACACCTTCAGCTTTAGTAACGTTCTCCCCTGAAAAATGACACGTTGCCCCCCACCACCCCCAACACACATAAGTGCTTCCATGTAACGGATGCCAGCCTGCTGTAATTTTGACTCATTACAGCTCGACTTAGAGCAGCCCCCTCATTATACTCCCTTTCTAATTACCAGGACTGGACAATTTTAGTCAAAAAGAAAAACCACACACTGAGATCTTTGATGCTTGATACTGAGAGACTTTTTATTCTGGTCGTGACTCTTTCTTCCTCACAACTCCTTACCCCATACCAGCTTCCCCAATTTTTTGAAGTAATATGTGTGTTTCCTTCCAAATCCATAGCCAGAGGACATAATCCCTCAGCAAGTTTTGATATGTAAAGTCTTTTCCTCTCATTCTTCATCCTTTCCTTCATCTTTAGCTCTCATAAGCCCCATGGCTGCCAACATACAGCTGCAGTTATATCAACTGACAATGACTTAGCAAAGAGATCTCAAACCCACTTATTTCCAAATGTTATTGAGAGCTATACACCAGCTTCTCCCAGGCAGGCTCTCTCTGTCCTTTGTTCCCATTTTGACAGTTCCTTTCCTCTTTGTAATTACTATTCCCCTCTATTTTCTACTTCTCTGTCATTCTGTTCCTTTTTTTGCCTTATTACCCTCACTATCTACCCTGCTTCATGTGTAGTAACTTGTACATTCATTTATTTTCCTGAAAATAAAATAAGAACTTCAAAGAGGCATGAATGATCTCTCCTGTTTTAATAATTAAACATGAACCCACCACAAAGCTCGCTCCACTGTTCCCAGTGTTCACATTAGATCAGAAATGACATTTTTTAGCCCCAAAAGAAATATATCAGAGTAGTTCCCATCCTGAAATATACGGCATGGAGCCCAGCTCTTCCCTGGAACCAGCCTGTTACCAATGGGTCTGTTTCAAAGTAAGTATAGTTGGAATATGGGAAGGAGGTTTTGATAGTATTTGATAATTCACAATTTAACAGCTAAGGAAAGGCGGCTTATTATTAAATGCAAATAAAACGAAATGAAGTCTGGCTGTCTGGGTGCAGATAGAAGTTACACAAAGCCCATAAGCCACTCTGGAGATCTTAACTACGAGACAGAACAGAGCTCCAGGAGCTGCCAGCAAGCACAAATCCCTTCTTTGAAGGGGCTTGCACCCTGCATTATCTCCAGAGAAAGACTCGGAATATACAGTCTGCTTGGAAAACTAAAGTGAGACTGGAGACAGAGCAAGTACAGCCGCTTCACAGAAGGTGAACATGTTTTGAGTTTTAAAGTATTGCCACCTCTTTAGTTCCTATTGTTACCTTCCTTTTCTGTAGGATGGTCTTTACTGGCCAGGGGAAATTGCCTATTTTCTTAGAAGGTTGAAAGACACCCTGGCTAGAGCAAAAAGATACATACTGCCCCAGACTGTCCAAATTCATAACATTAATATGACTGCTTCATGACAGTCATAAGTATGAACTTGAGAACATGATAATAATTTCATATGAATAGCATTTACATATCTTTGTCGGGTCTATTTATAATTTAAAACTGAAAGTACTTCAAAGCTATGGAATTAGACATTTTTTTCTGACTCCAGGGCTCTGATGAACAATATTTTGCCAGAAGTACAAAAGCTGGATTTGCAAAACTGAACATATTCAATGTGGCCACCAGATTCATTTACCAGAAACTGTGCATTACCTATGTTATTCACTAACTCAAAAGTCTCTAGGGATATTTTTTACCAGATCATGTTCACCTCACTTCTTATGCAATTCTATCCTTTATAATCTAATTTGGGACTTCGATACATAGATTCTTAGACAGGTGAGAAGATCTCATCTGTGTTTCAAGAGCTTTGTGTTGTTCTCACTCCCTACCTTTTGGGCCCGGGATACCTCTCTCCTTTGTAACTACTGACATTCAACACTCGCCTCTAGGCCACTTCAAACCCCGTCCTCTCTCTGGACCCTTCCCTGAAGGTACGTCTCCTTCTCTGAGGTGTTATTGTGCCTAGTTTCTCCAGCACTCATTTTAGCAATCACATACTTTGTAAACATACTACATCTACTGCTTTGCATTGCTTGTTAATTACTGTCATGTGTCTGTCTGTCATGTCCAGCCAGTAGATTATACATTTCTAGAAAGCAGAGATGGTATTTTAGAACTAATTTGTGTTAACCGTAGGATCTAGCATCATATTCAACATATCTCCATCCTGGATGTCTTCCTTGGACTCTAGACTTGTTTATCCATCTGTCTACTCAGTATCTCCCCTTGGGAGTCTATTAGGTGTATCAAACTTACAATATACAAAACAAAACTCTCAATTTTTCTGCCCTAATATCTGTCTCTCACATTGTTTTTTTATCTCAATTTTTGGAAGCTCTATCCTTCTAGTTGTTCATGCCAAAACACCTCATATTCATCTTTCTGTCACACTCCGTGTCTCATCCATCATGAAATCATCTCACCTCTATTGTGAAAACAAATCCAAAATATGATCATTTCTTCAACTTCCATGGTTATCACTTTTGCTAAGCCATCATCATCTCTCTCTTATAACAATACTATTACGATGTGCTAATTATGGTCTCCTTGCTTCCATCCTGCACCCTGCAATCCATTCTCAACATAGGAGCCAGGAGGTCCTTTGAAAATAGGTCTGATCATGTCACTCATCTTCCCAAATCTCTCTAATGACCTTGCATTTCAGAGTAACTGTCAAAATTTTAACAGGGTAAGTGTCAAGTCTTAACAGTGACCTATAAAGCCCTATAGACCTGGCATTCCACTATCTCTTTGACCATATCTCCTTCTCTTTCCACCACTTACTCCACTCCAGTGCACTGGCCTCCTTGCTATTCCTAGAATACTCCTGGTAAGCTCCTGCCTCAGGGCCTTTTCACTTGCTGTTCCTTCAGCCTGGAGTGCTTTTCTCTGTTTAAACACACTCATATACACCTTTGGCAATATACCTTTGGATACTCCTTTCCACTAATTTTTGTTGTCCATAGTACTTATCACCATCTAACATATTAAAATGTTTACTTATTTGTTTCTATTATTGTCCATCTCCCTCCACTAGAATGTAAGTTTCTTATGGGTAGAGATTTCTGTGTGTTTTGTTCACTGCTCTATTGCCCGATGCTAGAATATTACCAGGCAAAAAGCAGATGGTCAATAATTATTTTGATGAATACATGAATGAAGGAACAGGCAGGCAATAGTTTCTTTTTTTTTTTTGATCTTTCTACTCGTCTTTTATTTATTTATTTTTTTCAGGTGTACATCATTGTACTTCTATTTCTGCATAGATTACATCATGTTCACCACCAAAATACTAATTACAACCCATCACCACACACATGTACCGAATTATCCCTTTCACCCTCCCCCCGCCCCTTCCCTCTGATAACCACCAATCCAATCTCTGTCCCTATGTGTTTGTTTATTGTTGTTATTATCTACTACTTAATGAAGGAAATCATACGGTATTTGACCTTCTCCCTCTGACTTATTTCACTTTGCATTATACCCTCAATGTCCATCCATGTTGTCACAAATGCCTGGATTTCATCGTTTCTTATGGCTGAGTAGTATTCCATTGTGTATATATACCACATCTTCTTTATCCATTTGTCCCTTGATGGGCACTTAGGTTGCTTCCAAGTCTTGGCTATTGTGAATAACGCTGCAATGAACACAGGGATGCATGTACCTTTGCAAATTGGTGTTTTCAAGTTCTTTGGATAAATACTCAACAGTGGAATAGCTGGATCATATGGTAGTTCTATCCTTGATTTTTTGAGGAATCTCCATACTGTTTTCCATAGTGGCTGCACCAGTTTGCATTCCCACCAGCAGTGTATGAGAGTTCCCTTCTCTCCACATCCTCTCCAACACATATTGTTTTCTGTCTTGTTAATTATAGCCATTCTGACTTGCGTGAGGTGATATCTCATTGTAGTTTTGATTTGCATTTCCCTGATAGTTAGTGATTTTGAACATCTTTTCATGTGTCTGTTGGCCATCTGTATATCTTCTTTGGAGAAATGTCTGTTCAGGTCTTTTGCCCATTTTTTAATTGGGTTGGTAGTTTTTTTGTTGTTGAGATGCATGAGTTCTTTATATATTTTGGAGATTAAGCCCTTATCAGATGTATGGTTTGCAAATATCTTCTCCCAATTGTTAGGTTGTCTTTTCGTTTTGTTGATGGTTTCCTTTGCTGTGCAGAAGCTTTTTAATTTGATGTAGTCTGGGCAATAGTTTCTTGATAGATGCCTAAGTTCTTATTAAATGAGTACAGTATAAAATAAATGGGAATTACTCTGAAAAAAAATCTTACAGAAAGGCACTACTCAAAAACAGCACATTTCTCCTCTGGCACGGATAGCTGTGTGTCACACCAGGGCTAGGAGTGAGCCTGTAGGCTCCAGGCTAAACTCAGCCACTGGTTACCTACAGAACCTCAGGAAAGGCCTGAAACTCTTCTCACCTTGGGCACACATCTGTAAATTTGTTATGATGCCTGGACGCCTGCTTTTGACCTGAGTGCTTTATGCATTGCTTTGTAAATTTTTCTCATGCTGTCTTCTCTGTGAATATTTAACTTCTAAGATAGAGTTGAATATCTCTTTTACATAGCATTCTATATCCAGTGGTGGACTTCTGATACAGGATTAGTAAATAAGATAAGCTCTATCCTCCCAAAGTTTACACTTTGACAAAGAAAAACAAGTAAAAGACTGTGAGCCATAAATTTAAAACAGCAAATAAAGACAAAATTAGGTTCTAAATACTACATTATAATCCTGAGCTTGACAATTATATCCTCAATATAATAATACTGCCTAGTTCACAATACCTGCTCAATAGATTTCACTGAGCAAAAATATAATAAATATATATATAACTTACTGTTCAGAATGAGTGCTCATTGAGGAGCGGAGAAATGAAGATAGAGACGATGCTATGAGATGACCATCTGTGATCAGGGATATTGGCTTTCTTACCGGGTTAACTCATTATCTCATAAAGCTCCATGAAGGATACCGGATCTTAAGAATTTTTGTTTATTTTAATGAAAAAAGAAAAAGATGGTCCTCAGATCATGGAATTCTTAGAAAACATGGGAAAATCATGTTGGTCTAAGAATTAGACCATGGATGACAGTATTGGAGAAAATTTAGAAACGGGCATTTAAGGAGGGTGAAAAATATTTGGTAATTGCTAGAATCATAGAAGAGGTCTTAAATTTAGAGGGTAAGCATCTTGAATATTATCCCAGTACGAAAGGACTATTCATGTTTTAAGCACCTATACATACCAGCCTCTACACTAGATGCTAGAGATGAATAAGACATCACTGTTCTCAAGGAGTTGGCAATCTTTGGAGGGAGAAACAATGAAATAAATGAATCTAACAGACAGGGTTGAGTATTTAGGGTTACTTAACCAAGACCACTGGTGGCTGACGTCAGGGAAGGCTTCCCAGAGGGAGAAGAAACTGAGATAAAGATGAAAGAAGAGTTGGAATTAGACAGAGGAAGGGTTGGAAAAAGAACTGTGAAAGACAAAATGGCACATTGGAAGACAACGAAGAAGTTCAGCGTGGTTGAATTTCAAATGGATTAGAAAGCAAGAGGAAGGCAGAGGTGGGAGGAGGAGGTAGGCTGAAAATAATTTAAAAAGAGACTGTGGAAGTAGATAAGTAGGGGAAGGTCACAAAGAGAATGTTTGCCTTTGGAAGAAACTTTAATTTTATTCTAAGAGCAATGGGGAGCAATTATAGTATTAGAAGAAAAGCAATGATATCATTAAAGTAGAATCTGCATTTAGAAAGTTCTGCCTACATTACGTAGAATAGATTGGAGGGGCAACATTAAGCATTGAAGCCACTTGGACACTCTTTCAATGATACAAACAAGAAATAATATAGGTTTGAGTACAGGTAGTGATGATAGGGGAGGAAAATAAGGGGGATAGACATGAGAGATGTTAAAGAAGTGAAATTGGCAGGAGCTCACTGTAGAAAACATTAGAGAAGAGAGGAAAGGTAATGAGGCAAAGTGGTTAGGATCAGACAGAGAGGGGCAGCACTAGAAATGGGCAATCCAGCAAAACTCCAGTTGAGGACTGGTGAGAGAACAGAGGCTTTGTCAATAAGGAGAGAAAAAAACTACCGAGTGATGAAGAATACAGTGCCTGGGTCTTCCCTTCTGACTCTGCAGGTTGAAGTTGTATACTCTGTGGAGTCACGGAGAGAAAGAATTCCTTTTGATCCACAAGTTTACACCTCATTGAGCAAAAGCTACTGACCAGCAGCCCAAAGTCTTTGTGAATTACCTACTCTGACATCTCATTGCACTTCATGTCCAAACTTTGTCTTGGGTTCATTTATGTAGAAAGCATTGGCAAGATAACGGCAAGACACCATGTATCGAGTGTTGGGAGTATATTCTTTGATGGCCAGAAGTGAAGAAAGGAGACAAAAGAACAAAGAAAAGGTGCAAAATTAAAGTATCAGAACTAAATTCTGGCTTGAATCGTTTTTCTATACTTCATTCCTTCTGAACCACTCAGGAAAATCTGTGGACTAAAGATTAAGGACTAAAGATTAATACTTTCTACAAATTTCAAAAGAGCTCTTGAATTTCTTTGCTTCCCCCGTATATTTTCAAAAAAAGCTAGCTGGCTAATTTACTTTGTTCTTACTTCGCATTGCTGGCATACAGTCTTCTGATGAGATTTCCCTTTCCTCTAACAGCCTTAGTTCACCACTGGAGATGTGCCAACATTTGGCATTGTCATTAAGCATCTCAAAAGTCAGGTGCTCTCCCAGGCCTGGCTTGCTAACATCAGCACCACTTTCAGTCATTTCTGCTCTTGCTCCTTTGAGATACCACTTTATTTTCCCTGAGTACATATTTTTCTCATTTTCTACTTTCAACTTCTGATTTAGTCATTTATTTGCTTTTCTTTAGATCTCTGCAATGTTTGATGCTACTGCTGTAGTCACCTGTGCATATGCACTAAGTGCCATGGGATGGACCTACAAGCAAATAGTGTCCTATCTCCTTACTCTCATCTTTAGAAAGGAATTACATATGATAGATCCAAGAGAAGGCTCACTGATGGCAGTGCTGTAGTGCCGCGCTAGCCTTGTATTTTCCTGGACTCTAGGACATCTGGGGCATGAGCAAGGTAAGGACTTATGATAAATTATTGCTCATTTAACATCCCTCTGCGCTGTGCCATATGTTGAATATTTCAGAGCTTCCATATAAAAATCCAGGAAAGATTGGCTAGGTAAAAGCTTGTCACACTGCACTCTATATCTTGAGCAATTTCTTTTTATCACCCTACACCCGCCCTTGCTGACTTGATCATCCTTTCTAATCCTTCAAGACTCATGTATAATCTTCTCTTGCAATTCATACCTAACCAGCCACTGACGCTTCCTTGGTGAAGAATTAGGTTTCTCTTCCTCTATTCCCACAGCAGCTCCTACTGATAATTAATTCACTATTCATGGACAATAGATCAAGTAAAGGCTACATATGTTCTGCCATATAATATCATATATACATATAGAGATATAGACACATTTATTAAGTTGTGCAAGTCTGTTCACTCTGTAGATTGTGATATTAAGATCAGAGGCTTGGTCTTGTTATTTTTATGTCCTCACTGCCTAGTACTATACCTGACATGTAGTAGGTAATTAATATTTTTTAATGAAAGAAATTAAAACACTTGCAACTTCATGAAGAATCTTATTTCATGCTTCCATTGCCCAATAGAGAAAATCAAAATAGAGAATTCAACCACTGTCATTTTTCAATAACACACTTCACTCTCTCATTGTAGAAAACATTTGGTGACTCATAGCCTACATATACTGTAAAAACATGATGCTGACATGATGCTATTTTAAAGTGATAATTATGTACTTTGTGATTTCACATATTAGGGCGAAAATTTAAGCTAATATGTCTAAATAGCAGATAGACATTAGCACATCCACTCCTTAAGGTACTGTGTGCAATTCTATTATGATGAATAATCACTTTTCATTTAAGAAAGATCTTGACTTTTCCTGAAAACTGTCATCCTGTGGAAGTACTGACTGAGGATAGGCCCGGCTTGGAAAAGCAAAATATGTGCACGTTATTTATACCACTCTAATTCAAAAACAGCTTATCTCAATATCTCAATGACTAGAAGTAAGGAAATTTTTAAATAGCATACAAGCAAAAACACAAGATCTTTGTTTAAACAAAAAAGTCATTTTAGTTGCCTATAGAAATATAAACATAATTGTGTTCCTAGATTAGTTTTGTAATGATTAGATTACTATTTATGGACATTAAACAAAATTAAGGCTGTATATATATGTACATGTATGTATGTGCATATGTTTATGTACACACATATATACATATATAATTAAACATATATATAACTGACTGAGTTGATTTATTTATAGTATGTACTATGATTACCTTCAGTTTTAAAACATAAATCCGCTACACATAATACTAGATGCCATAAAACCCTATCTAATGCTGATTGTATCTCTATTCAGTATTCTTTGCATATACCTTGCACTCTGTCATAACATAGTGGACATATGTGTGTTTCACCCGTGCGGTAAGTATATCTTGACACATTTCGTCTGGTAGAAACCACTCTTACCTTCAGGGACTGCTCCTTTCTCATCCACCTGTATTTCAAGTGGAAGCTGCCAATCACATTTCCCCAAGTCTCTGGCCTTACCCGTTAGCATAGGATCCAGATAGGGCCAATCACTGATCTCATTCCTCTAATCACAGTGATTACTCCAGAGAGGGCATGGAACCTAAACCGAGTTAGTCAGTCTCCTCCAAGGTAGGGTAATTAAGTAATTTGTTACTCAAACTTGACTTTTGAAAGTGAAAGAGTGTTATTAATAGTTATGCTGGGACAAGCGGCTGGCAGACAGTGTCCTGGACAATAAACAGAGGCTAATGGTAACCTTCCCAGAGATTGTCTAGAGGGTGTTGGCATGAGAAGTTTCCTTTCCTTTATGGTTATAACTCCATAATTATGGGTGTAAGCCCAGTGCTGCCAGCAACACTGTAATCCTCTGATATGTGGAAAAAGCCAATGAGCAGTGCAGAAGAAATGAGAAAAGTGGAAACAGGAGGTGGAGAGAGAGAAAATAAGAGAGAGTGCACATAAGTTAGAAACCCTGAGGTTCCATCGCATCCTGAGGCCATTTTCATTCGCATCCCTAGACAATTACTTTTTCTTAAGCTAGTAAGAGCTGGATTTCTGTTGCCTGCAAAACTCTGAATAAAAGAGGAATTGTAGAACATCTAGCTCAAGTCCCTTATTTTATATATAAATAAGCAGACTGAGGCCACACAGGTCAAATTGCTTATCCAAGGGCCCAAAAATATTTGCAAGTAGGCAAATAACTCAAGTTTTTGTCTTTCCTTCCATTTCTTTTTATAGATGTAACATCTCTTCTATAGTACTTTAAATTATGATTTTATTCTTTCATATCATGCATATACTTATCATTCTAAGAGAAGCTTGTGTATCCTTTAAAGAAAAGTTTTTAATACACTTCCTATATCCCTTTACTCAATGAAAAATTTAATGAACAATTCTAGAATCAATAACAGATAAATGAATAAAATTCAGCATTTCATGGTCTGCCTCTAATGAGCTTCCTTTGTAATGACAAAAATGGACAAATAACCAATAATTTCTATTCATGTACACCAATGTGTAAATTTTCATTATAAAATTTTAATGCCTCCAGATACCCATACTTCTATACAAGTATTAACTACGTGCATATGTGAATAATTATGAAATTATAATAAGAACAACCAGCCTCCTAGAGGTAATGATGCTCATTTGGGAGATGAAAGACATTTCATCTAAGGGATAGCAATTTAGGAAGGTTTTAGCGACATAAAACATCTAATAGAATGAAATCTCCATGAGGATAGACTCCATTTCCATCTCAATAACTGCTGTCAGGAAAGGTAGAAATAAAGACTAGAGAACTATCCTTGCATGAATGGTAACAACAGGAGCAGCCAGGTGAGTTAACATGGGGAGTGCAAATGAAAAAAAAAGGAAATCTAAACCTGAAACAGTCAGAGCAACACTCTAAAGAGAATGGTCAAGAAGATGCTGAGGAATTGGAAACAATGAACAATGGATTTCTACTTCCACAAAAATCACTATAAATGCATTTAGACATCTACATACTCACCCTAGAGTCTGCTTTTACAATTCACACTTATTGAACATTTAAATATCCACCACTGATGCTAGATTAATCTGGGAAATATTCTGTTTATTTTCAAAGGCTATTTAGAAAAAAAACAAAGAGAGATCCTTTGGTACAAATCTGATCAATCTACAACTTGGAAAGCATGTGTTAGCCAAGTCCACATTAATAAAATTTAGCCAAAAGTCTAATTGAAATGATTCTGCATGCTCTCCAAAACTTATGGGTTGAATACATATGGGTTCATTATTTTACATATTTTCTCAAGATTGATGCAGTGAATGTCTCTCATACATGATTGATTAACCACAAGAAAAGTATCAAAGTTTAAGTTTGGCTTACAATAATTTAAATGTTAAAAATAAGAGATTTAAGAGAGAAGTATTTTTCCTCCAAAGTTTTAATTCATAGCCAAAGAAATAAAGAAAGAGGGGCCAGCCTGGTGGTGTGGCTGTTGGGTTCATACACTCTGCTCCGGTGGCCCAGGGTTCACAGGTTCGGATCCCAGATGTGGACCTACACACTGTTTATCAAGTCATGCTGTCACAGATGTCCCACATATAAAGTAAAGGAAGATGGGCATGGACGTTAGCCCAGGGCCAATCTTCCTCAGCAAAAAGAGGATGATTGGCAACAGATGTTAGCTCAGTGCTAACCTTTCTCACAAAATAAAAGAAAGAAAGAAAGAAAGAAAGAGAGAAAGAGAGAAAGAGAGAAAGAGAGAAAGAAAGAGAGATAGCAAAAGAGTTCGCTATTTGGAATGTTACTGTGGATTTTTTAATAGCAAGAATGAGTATGAATATTCTATCTGTTCCATGATTATATTGATTGCAAGATTTAGATTCAGCTTCTGCAAAATCAGATTTAAGTGTCTAGTTCTTATGATCCAATGATGAAAGCTGGAATTCTATTTTTAATGTATCAGACAATATTAATTTCTGCCTCCCCTGTTGGAGTTTCTAATAAAGTAAAAATATGCCCAATTATTACTAGACCTAATTGACTTGAATGGATAGTTATTGTAAATTCCTTGAGGACAGTTCCTGGTTCTTTGCACTGTGCCTTACACAGAGTGTATGAACAGAAAACGTATGTGAAATTAATGGATGGATGCATGGATGCATGCATGCATGCATGGATGCATGGATAATGGGCGGATGAATGCAAATAAGCTGTACAGTCAAATAAGATATGTTCTCATTATTATTACAATGATGATAATAATGGTGTTGACAACTAACTATTCTGTAGCTCTACAGATCACAAAATAAGTACTCTAATTTAGTTGAATAAAACATACTTTTTTCCTTCTTATCAGCTGACATCAGAGAAAACACATGATTCCAAGGAAGGGGACAAAATTGTCTTTGTTGGGTCAAAAGCCATGCTCAGAATATACAGGAGAAATATACAGATTATACTTTTTCCTATAAATTTTCTTCATGTTGTCTTGTACATAGTATTTAAACATATGGCAATTCTGTTTCTCTCCCTCTAAGTGTCTCATTCTCTAGCATCCGAGGTTGGTGTAATAATGCAACTCAGGACTTTAGACGCGTTGACAGTGTACAAAACAGAGATTTATTGAAAAGAGATGAATCAAGGGGAAATGGTAATAAAAAGAGCCCCAAATCATTGGAGTTAGAGGCCAAGAGTTTTTATTCAAATTGGACTATATATAAGACAGGTAGCCACAAAAATAATGTATTACTTCCTGGAGGTAGGCAGCTTAAAAAGACTTAAAGAACAAGCATAGATGAGTGGTGCTGATCACAAGAGTTCTTTGAGTAGGATGCCAGAGTAATTTACCACTCTTAACGATAGGGCTGTCTGCGTTGCGATTTGGGGGTGTCTTATATCCTATTATATTACGCTATCAAAATTGCAGGAACTGTGAATGCTATGCCATTACCTTCTAGACAGACAAGCTACTAAATTATTTGTATAGGGAAGATGAGCCATTTACTTATCTTCCTGATAAGGGCAGAAGATAGGTGGGGACTGTCTGGGAGACAGACCGTGGTGGGGACTCCTCTGTCTGGGTTGCAAAAATGCCACTCTTTGAGATGTTCTATCTGGCTGACACACTGATTACTATTACTGATTACAAACATGTCAGCAATATGAAATGTTTCCAATATGATAAATCGTGGGAGAGGAGATGTTGCATCTCCATTTTAAACGCACAAGTAAACAATATGCAAAACTCCATTCAAATGAGCACTTTTTGTAATCAATGAGAGCACTAAGTGTAAAATAAGAAAGAGGAGAAAATTTTTAATGACTCTCAAATATTTAGATCTGAAAGGCTCATTAGAGATGATATAGAATAACTCTTTTGTCCCCCCTCAAGTGAGGATACTGAATCCACAGATGTTGAAACCTGCATAAGACCATGAAGTTAGTGAATAACTGAGAAGGAGTAGAATTCACTCTTCTGATCTGTCAGGATGGATGTATATGTGACCCATAGTAGGGAGAACACAAAGAACTACATGAAGCTGGATAAACTAGAAAGAAGTAAAATTTGAGTTTATTATTGGTGCCTGAGCCTAGAAAATTACCTAGAATCTCAGGCAAAAATTTTACGAGATTTCTGGGTTTTCCCTATGCTCACTTTGCTGCAAATCCAAATGACAAAATTTTCTTATGGCAGTTAAATTTCTATCTCTTTTTACACTCTCTTTTAGTTCTGGCTAAAATCTGGGAGTGTACATCTGCCGAAAAAATGAAAGGTCACCAAACAACACGGTATCCAAAATCCTATCCTACCTGAAATAATCATTTATTTGAGGTCTGGGGGACTCTAGGGATTTACTGCATGAAGCAGTACAGACTATGAACACCAATGCTGAATAAATTAACATACCAAGAGATGTATCCAAATATCCAACTATTCCTAGGCCTTGGAAATCACACTATAGATATAGGTTAAAGTTTATAACATAAAGTATAGCCTGGAATTAATACGTGGCATCAAAGAGTTATTAGTTTTAAATTCTTGGAGGCATGGCTCTCTTTCAGGAGGAATGGTATTGTTATGAACCCTTTCTTGGTTATTTCCCTCTGGATTATGCCTCATTGAACCTCTTACTCTGCTCTCTCTACTGGCATACATTCACTTCTTGCCTCTCCTATTTTTTGAATGATATTTAAATCAAATAATTCCACTTTAACCTACCATTTCTCTGCATTTTCTTTTCATTCCTTGATTAGGAGGTGGGTAGAAATGCTCCTCTATTGAGGAAAAATTGAAAATCTGGAAAACACTCATACTGATTCTCTAAAGGCCTACCTCCTGTTCTCCTTCTACTCTGTACCCCCATAATAAAAAGCAAAAAGTAAAATAAATGATCATTTTTTGACAGACATTAGGTGGAACAAAATAAAGAGAGAAACAGGGAGATTGAGAGTAAAGATTAGCAAATAGGGCAGTAGAAAAAATAAGTGTAAAGAAAAGAAAGATGAAGGCTAGAAAGAGGTAAAAAAAAAAAGGGGAGGGAAAGGAAAGTTAGAAGAAATTTTAAAAAGACAAGGATATAGAGAATGAAAAAGACAAGTGATGGCTCTTTTTAGTAATTCTTAAGCCACCTGCCTTTGCTTCTCAAAGCATCTGCTGTGAGAGTGTGAAGAAAATTTAACTTTCTGCCTTCACTAATTGAATTTTTTAAATTTAAATTTCAAGTTCTTTAAGACGACTGATAAAAAATAGCCAAGCTTATTTGTGAAGGGAACACACAGTACATTCCCATCAGTCCATCATCCGTTCAGGTATCCCTCTCTATTCATCTTCCATCTACTTGTCTACACCAGTACATCATTTATGTATGTCTTTCCAACCACGCATCCATCAAACACCTATGTGAAGTAGATAAAGAGGGGAGACTATCTTGAACAAAGCAGAAATAGCTTTGCTATTAGAAGGAAAAATGTGAAGGTAATTAAAATTAAAGTCAAATTTAAAAGACCTTAGTCAATAGGAACTGAAGAGCCTTAGTTGAATCTCAATACTGATTATTGCAAATCTTAAATAATATTGATTCTCAATGGAAGCAAGCCTCTGAGGAACCCCTATGCCACCTAGTTTTGTTTTGTTTTGCTTTTGTTTTTTTCCAGTAAGGACACAGTAAGATTATATTCCCTATCTTCAGGCTTTTGCAACGGATACTTACGTTATAAAGAAAGTGTAAGTATAGCCTGAGGATTTGCACAAAAGCAAATGGTGACTTATGGAGGCAAGCCTAGGCTTGTTCAATCTTAGGATATTGTTGTTTATGGTTCCTGCAGCACTCTTCATGACTGTGGTGCATGATTTGCATGCCTGATTTGCCCTGTCATGTAAAATGATGAATTTGCATGCTAGGATCTGTAAATTGAGCATGACAGGAACAATCCAGGGGCCAGTGCCTACTAAGTCCAACCTCCCAGGTGGCCACTGATGGTATCTGTGCTTGAGTCCAGGTCCAACTATCATTCGACAGGATGACCCATTCTAGTGACACTCTGCCAAGCCATAAGCTTCTAGGAACACAATTAAACTATAAGCAAGTTTTGTTATATTTTATGTAATGTTAAAATATACTATTATATGAACCATGGTGGATAAGAAGGCAAATATCAGAGCCTCATGTAAATTTATTGAGGAGTAGCCTTTGAGGTAACCATCACACAAACTTCTTGTCATAATATTTCTTATAAACTAATGATGAACAAAACATGGACTCTGAGAAATACTGTCCTTGGAAGAAATCTTAAAGAAAAACATACCAAATACTACTAATGTTTTCCTTCTTTACACATATCTGTGTTATTTAAATTTCATATAATGGGTATATACTGTTTATAATTGGAAAATGTGATTTATATAAAAAGTTACACTTGTAAAGTGGTAAAAGCTACTATAAATAAGTAAATATCAATAATATGTGTTTGTTTTACAAGTGCAGAAAGAATGTCTCTTTCTTCCTTTGGAGAGATTCACTAAACTAGAGAATTTATTTGAAATTGACAAACCCACAGTGTGTGACTTCCAAAAATGAAATCTGAATTTAGCGTCCATCCATATTTGGCATTTTATATTGAGAAAAAGCAGTGGGTATTAAATTAAGCTTTTCTGTCTAGGAATTTAATCACACCTGAATGACTGGTACAAACTTTACATTTGTGTTCAATACATTGAGAAACATCCTACCTTGACTATGGGCATAATAAAAATAGGCATGCAATCCTCTTAGCCACTATGCGTGATAGATATTATTTTCCCCATTTTACAGGCTCAGAGGGGTTAGAGAGATTGCACAACATCTCACAGCTAGTTAAGTGGCTGAGTCTATCTGACTCTGCTTAATGGTCTTTCAGTCACACCAGAGCATAATAACTGCCTAAAAGCCTAACAACTGGCAGTTTGAAAATGACTTAGCTTACTGATTCTCAGATACACAACAACTATAAAAGCATAAATCCTTCTTTGCTTTAGTTGTAAAGAGAGTCTTTCTCACGGAGAATTCCTCATTAAGTACGTGGTCCAGTGCCTACCCATATACACAGTAGTCAGGTGACATACGTTCTATTCCCAGGACTGCTGCTGAGTCATTGTGCAGAAATGCAAAAAGGCTTTTGCCCTTCTTCTACATAGGTTTCCCCATCTGTGCACCAGAGATCACATTTGCTTCCTAGATACCTCGGAGGGATGTTGGGAGCTCTAATGAGTTATCATGTATAAAGCTCTTCAAGTTTCTTGGATGAGAGATGCCTTAAAGTACAAAGCTTTAGGTTATCATTGGCATTGTTACGAGACACAGTAAAAGCTTAACCACCAGCTGTTTGTTTAAGCTTTTTCCCTCTGGATCCCTCAGGCACAATATAAGACAGGTGTGGAAAAAGCATAGTTTTTCAGGCCAAATTTGGTGCAAAGGCACTTTACAGCGACCCTGGTCATCTTCCTCTTTACTGATGAGGAACATTTCAGGGAGATGAAACATCTCTTTTTTTGGATCAAGGCTAGGAAGCTGCTTTGCATGCACACCTCCCTTTCATGTTTATTTATTTATTTTTTTTGTGAGGAGATCAGCCCTGTGCTAACATCTGCCAATCCTCCTCTTTTTTTGCTGAGGAAGACTAGCCCTGGGCTAACATCCATGCCCATCTTCCTCCACTAATTTATATGGGACCAAGCAGTGCATCGGTGCGTGCCCCAGCTTGGAACGGGCAAACCCTAGGCCGCTGCAGCGGAGTGTGTGCACTCAACCGCTTGCGCCACCGGGCTGGCTCCCACACCTTCCTTTTAAAGATGAAAGTTAAAGTCATCTGCTCAATTTATACCTATGGGAAACTGCCCTGGTAACCTGGAGAAGTAAAGGCAACAGGTGGAATCAGCCCCCTCCTCTCTATCCTTTAGAAATAGCACGAATGAAGACTACAAAGGTGAGCAAAATACATCCATTGCTATGCCGATGCCACTAGCTAGCTCTGAAGCACTTCTCCTGCCATCATTCAATTACTCCATATTAATGTACAAACACAGGGAGACAACCAAAGACGAGGTAAGTAGAGAAGGAGCTGAGCTTATTTAGTTAATTATTAATTACTAGGAATTTTCAGCAGTGGGACATTAACCATTTGCCCTTTTAAATGGTAATAAATTGCAGACATATGTCTAATTAAGGAGCTGTAAACGCTTTAGAGGAGCTGAATGGAAGGAGAAAGACATTTATTTGGAGACCTATTCTGACTGAAAGAGAGAGTTATTGGTGCGTTTAAAGCTAGTTCTCAGTAGGTATCTGCTCAGATTCCTAACTCTCTCTGCCGTCTCTGCCAAGGCATTTCTCACTGAGGCTAGTGCCAGGGTGAAGAGGACTCATGGATTCTTTAAATGGTCTTGTTCAAGAACAGTCTCTCAGGGGACCTCAGGAGGATCTCACTTTCTAATCCTTCCTGAGTTTTCATTATCAGGCTATGATTTTCATCACATTAAGACAATTTCTTCTGCTTCTGTTGCTAAATCTCCATATAGCACCAAAATTGTAACTGTTAAGTAATAGGATTCTCAGCACTCTTCATAGATTGTTATGCTGAATAGGAAGAATAGAATTTTTTTATAAGACCCTTGATTCTTGGCTCCCACTAATGGAGGCTTAGTTAAATATTGAAGGGCCAAGAGGAGATCATAAAAAGGAGTTTCACACAAAGACTTCCAGTGTCATGTTATTCCAACGGATTCTGGCGAAGCTGAAGGACACTGCAGAGCAGGATTAGTGTTAGAGGAAGCTCTTTGAACCTTCCTCCATCACCCCCTGGAATTCACCTCTAAAAGTACCTACTGGTTTTTAAAATCTTTCTAGGATTACCAAATTAGTTAGTTTTTTCTGATCTTGGCACAAACTTCTTTTGCTTTCTTCTATTTCTAGCTTCTATTTTGAAACACCCTCCTCAACCGCTTTTCATACCAAAACTTTTCATAGCAAAATTCAGGTCACAGCAAAATGACATGTGATCAGACAAATGCACAATGGTTGTCATTTGGTCCATCTGGGGAATTCTGTACCAACTCCTTATCCATATCAGCTCTCTTGTCTTTACTCCCTACCCCCCAAAATTGGTAACCCTGCCAGGAGAGATGGGGTTCTCTCAAGCCTTACCTTCTTTGGTCTAACCTGTATTTCCAAAGTGTGAGCAACAAATGCTATACAATGACTTTCTCAGTTTATCACAGGGCCTTCCTTCTTGCAGTGGTCCCCTCTCCCGTAGAGCAGCTCTATCCCCCTAGCCCATAGGTTGTTGTCTGTAAGGTTATATTACTGAGACTGTTATTACCACTACATCTGCCCTCCTGGAGCTATTCCTGCAGAGGACTTGGATGAACACAGCTAGAAATCCTAATTGTTCATACATGATTGTACTACCTAACAGCCAGAATGGAGAAGAAAACATGAAATGAACAGGGAGACAAAGTGATAGATTACATTCAGTTAAAAAGATCCACTCCCTAGGAAAAGTCATAGAGGATTCTCTTGGCTCTGCCTGCCTGGAACTCCCTTAGGACATACAGTTCTAATATTGCAGGCTCCACATTAAGGGCATTGCAAATACTTGCTTTACTGATGACCGTTTCTATATCTCTGGCAACTCACTTGAACTCTTGTCTTCCTTTATAGGAAGTGTTTTGAGAAACTAAGGACCTGTGTCAATGAGAAACAGGTTTTTAATGAGAATATAACCTACTACGAAGCAAGAATTAAACAAGTTCCTAGTTTAGTAGCATCTTTAGAAACCACTAATTACATCATATTTTGGGCTTGGGTCAAAAGAAGCAGTCACACCTAAGGAAGAACTCATTTCCAAATTTAAAAAAAAAATAGGGAATTTTATTGTTTAACATTATTATTTTTTGTCTGGTTTTATTGAGATATAATTGACATATAACTAACATTATTGTTTAACATTGTTATGAGTTGGTAACTTTCTAAACATTACGGAAAATGAGATAAACCTAAGAATCAGAGAAAAATGAGAATCTTTTATTAATCTCAACATGAAGGGACAAACCTAGGAATAAGGTGCAGGTACTTTAAGCATTGGTGAAGAAACAGAAATTCACTCCTTGAAGTTAATACTAAAATCTTTTCCATGTACCAGGTAGGAAAAATTAAAGTAACTGAATACTCAGGGGTTGTTCACCACCAGTATTTGACTATAGTGGTGATTCTCAACATGTGGATCCCTGGACCAGCCACTTCAGTGTCACCTGGAACTTGCCAGAAATGCAAATTATTGGGCTCCACCCAGAGCTACTGGATCAGAAACACTGATGGTGTGGTCCGGCAATCTGTGTTTTAACACATCCTCCAGGTGATTCCAATACAGACTAAAGTTTGACAATCACTGGTCTATAGTGGTTACAGTGACCCCAGGACTATCCCATTATAACCACTAATTACTAAAAAAACTACAAATGATTGCAAGTTCATCGTGCTTTTTAGGGAAAAAAAAGCATACTTTTGGTAACATATATATATTATAACATCATATAACTTAGAGATACATAAAATCATATTTCTATATGTCATTTACAATAAATTAGATTCTTCCAAAGAATAAAGAACTTACTTGGAAATCCTGAAAACTACTATAATATTATTAAAAAACAAAGAAACACTTCCTCACTTATTGAGTACCTATTTTATGTTAGGCACTGGTCTAGTCTTCACCGATATTCTGTATAATCCTTAAATTATTTATACAAGACATTCAAATGCTCTCCCCATGTGTTTATGTGCCCTCTTACTTACTTGCCATGAAGGATGGAGAGGTTTACTCTGATTGTTCATAGATTAGACATTCACTGAACCAAATAATTCAGTCACCATGAGCAAGGTCACTATACTTTAAATTGGATCAGCACCAATATCCTGTACTTTCTCGTCCCCTGCTTCCCATATCCAAGAAGCAAGTAGAGAGAGGCCACTCTGCACCAGAGTGTTGGTACCAATTATCCAGAGAAAAAGTCTCAGACATCAATTGTGGTTCAGCGTATCCTGGGTAAGTAAACACAGAGGAAAATTTAAGATGAAGAATGTCCAATGAACGAGGAAAGGCTTCCCTGGCAAACTGGTGGCTGTGGTCAGCCTGTGGAAAGGACAGGGAAAGCTTTTTGAAAACAGTCACTTGCTAATCTCACAGAAAACTAAAAGAAAACATAGAAAACTGGTTTTGGAAACGAGTCCTTTTTGTTCCTTTATACTACATGCACGTCTCAAATATTTAATCAATTGTAAGGAGGTGGAAAAGGAAGCAGGTAGGAAAGGGGGCCGGGGTAAAAAATGTCCAATAAAAAGAATGCACATGATTCTCTTTAAAGACAACTTTCTTCATTTTAAACTTACTGTCCTACACTATCAGATCATCATACCAATTTTTATCCTGAGGAATTTATATTTTTTGGAGGATGAATTTTATAGCTCATCTGAGGACTGTCATCATTGTTTGATATGAGCACAGTAAAAGCAGAAGTGGTAGAAGTATTCACTACAGAAAAAAAAAATTAAGTAGAATCTTTATCTTTCCCTAAAGTGCCCCCTACTCCTTCAGTAGCAGGTTTCTCAAAATGTTCTACTCTGCAGTACAGAGGATTTCAATAACGCACCCCTCCTCTGTGGCTTACTGCACGATTCTTTCAATATATCACAATGCTGCCTGGCCTGTGACTTCCAGTTAGCTCGTTCATCCATCCATTCATTCACTCTTTTGTTCATTCATCAGATATGTATTAAAAACATAGGTCTGACCTCAAAGATCTTACATCTCAACAATCTGGAGCAGACAGAGCGATCATCCAACCTTGGGGCCTTCTCATCTCAGTGGGAATTATATTTCAGCTAAAACTCATCTAATTTACTAGAAAGCCTGACTAGACTCTTACTGTGCCTTGAGGTGGGCCCTAGAAAGAATTGGAGTCTGGGAGGAATCCAGCAAGTGTTGTTGGATCCTATTTCTATGGGCTCACGGAACTTGAATGAGTTCTGTGAGTTCTACTCTGTGGTCTGCTGCAATCACCGTGCTCAACTCTTTGTATATGCACTGCCATTTAATTCGCACAATAATCTTGAACGGTAGGGATCAAGTGTTCACAACTGCCCATTTCTTACCCTCTGCTTTGTCTTTTTCTGACCAAACTTTTGTCAAGTTTCTCTCCAGGGCCCCTGAACTTTGCTTACCCCCAAGCCTGAGCAAGCACTAAAAAAGCAGACAGTGCCCCCTTATCAGTTTCTCTTGGGAATCTCCTGGGATGGAGGTGAAAGGAGCAGGGCTGGGGTAAATGTATTCCATAAATTTTAAAATAAAATGTTTATTCCAATCCAAACACTTTCTTAAAGCAATGACATTCACAAAGGCTTCACTGTACATTCTCCCAATTCTAAGCAAAAAAGTCATACATAAATTCAAAGAAGCAAAAGTTCCTGCCAGCCCCTGATGGTCATTTCCCCTTGGTTATCCAGCTTCCCCTCCAAAGATCCTGCTTATCTCTGCTTGCCTCTCCTTTACTCTATAAAAGAAAAGCTTTTTCTGTTTGATTTTGAGACACGACACTTTCTGAGACCATTGCTTTCCCTATTGCAATAGTCTTGCTTTCTCAAGGCTCTTCCTAAGTCCATATTTATGTTTCTTTGACAGTAGTTATTATGATGACCATTTTACAGATGAAGAAAGTGAGGCTTACAGCGTGGCTTGAGGTCATATGATGGTCATCTGAGGTCATAGATGATAGAGTAAGGATTTTTAGAGAGATGTGTCCAAAAAATGGTTGCTGGACAAAGTAAAGACAAATATTTCCTGCCTCCCAATATTGCTGAGGGAGGGTTCTGGATATACCAGCCCAACCTAACAAAGGTCAGAGGACAGAGTTAAACCTGCTATAACAAATATAGGTAGGTCAACGGGCTTGAGACCAAGAAATAGGTTTCTTGGTGCTTTTCAATATGCATAACAAAATGATCACGGTAGGGAATTGTTCTCTTTGGGACTGTGGCAGGAAGACTTACCCAGATTGTCTTAGTTTTCTTCTTCTATCTTGGAGACAGAGCTGACATGCCCTCAAATTACGTGATAGATGATTACTGCAGACTGGCATGATGTAGGCATTTGAAACTTCCCACAGGTAAAGTGCAAACTCAAAGTATCATAATAAATAATAATAGTGCTTTACCCCTCATACTGCATTGTAATGCTGCTGATGTCAAATTAACATAGGCCCTTGCAGAGAGTGCAAATGAAAGACTCTGGACTATGTCAACAGGGCTTTGGGCAAAGGATGGGGTGAGAAGCTTCCAGAGGGGGGAAAGCAGGTGGTCGAGTGGGGGATGTGGGTGAAAGAAGCAGGTTGGGGGCACATCTATTCTGTAAATTTTAAAATAAAATGTTTATTCCAATTCAAACATTTTCCTTAAAGCGATGACATTCACAAAGGCTTCACTGTATATTCTCGCAATTCTAAGCATAGAAATCATACATAAATTCAAAGAAGCAGAGTTATAATTTACATGGGTTTTATTTCCATAGATTAAAACTTTCCTTTTTTCTGTAAAACCAAGGTAGTTGTGAGAAACGGTTCTAGGCCATTTGTCTTCAGTCAGCATTATTGAAATAAATGCTTCAACAAGCACTAATTGAGCACTTCTATGTGCCAAGAACTGTGTCGACGTTGGGACCACAAAGCTGGACAGGACGAGGTCTCAAGGAACTCATGCTCTTGGTTGTTCTACTCGTCTTCTCTACTCCTGGCACTCTCTGCACCAAGCCCCAATACATTTCTGGGCTCATCTCCTTCTCAAGATCCACCTGGGCTAGCCCTCACTCTTCTTCCAGACTCACTTCCCCCTCAAACCATGTGGAGCCCCTCCCTGGTAGGTGCCTACGCATGCTTTGTCCCAGGACTGGAAAAGGAGTAAGGCATCTTTACTTACAGCTGTAGCAACATGTAACTATTAAATAGAGGGTTTATGAGACAGCACCGAGATCAGAGCTGGAGGAAACTGAACGCTAGATCGCCAGTTCGAGATGCTCCATTTGGAATCAGAATGAGGTACAGAAACCAAATGAAGATAAGAGAACAGTGGCGTTGTGACTGAATGCACCAAGGCAGATGGTGGTGGAGCTGCTGCAGTTGTCCAGGTGCAGTACACACTCTGAGACTGCGATGTAGTGGGGCTGGAATAGAGCTGACACACTGCCTCAAACACACCACGCTTTCTGCACGAGCTTCCTTCTCTTCGGAATGCTCCTCTCCTTGCCCTTTTGGTGAAGACCTAGCCATCCTTCAAGGCCCAAGACAAACCTGCTCTCTTCCAGGAAGCCAACCCTGGTTTCTTCTTGCTCCCACAGCACACAGTACTCTGTTATGGGCTTCTCACATTGCCCTTTTGTGATTTATCTACCCCCTGGGCCCCTGCTAAGTTGGAGGCATGTCTGTGATGACAGAGACTTTCTTTTTGTCCTTTTTGTGTCCTCATATTTAGAAAGTATCTTAATATATAATACATCATATTGTTAAACAGAATCAAAGAAGGAGATTAGAAGGAAGGGAGAAGAGGTAGGCAGGAAGGAAAGATGAGAGTAGGGAAAAGAAGAAAGGGAGAAGAGAAGGCAAGAATAAAAGTGGAAGAATGAAGGAATCTCTTTTTTCCTCAAGCAGTCTTGTAATTATTTGCTTTTCTATTTTCACTCTTTGAAAATGTGCATCCCTCAAATTCTTGAAGTTCAAGAGATAAAGGTCCTTGTTCTTTGGCTCAACTAAAAACGCAGAGAAAAGACATCTTTATTCCTTTATTCTGAGCACCATAAACTAAGCCCAGAATCTGGCCTTCCACTACAGTGGATTTCAAAACAGAGGTAGGCAAGCTGGGTTTAATTCCCTTGTCCTCAAAAGGAAGGGATTCTACTGTGCTCTTCCCAGGGCTGTTCCTCTGAGCCAGCCCCAGCCAGGCAGAAACCCATTTGGAATGGGGCCAAGGGGCTGTGCTGTCCACGCTGGACGATGGCTACACTGGAGTGAGAGCAGAGATTAATCAATCCAAGACAACATCTGTCAGGATATTGAGTTTGGCTCTTGTTATCAGCTGCCTGCACTTCAGAGGCTGTGTAATATTCAATTTGATTATCTCTCACCTGCAAAGACTAAGCTTCTCTCTTTGCTTAAAAATCATTGGGACTAGCTGAAGAGGAATTGATCCATTGGAGAAAATGCTGACAAGAAAACACAAATCAGAAATAGGACAAGGAGATAAGAAAGGAAGAGAAAGAGAGTTTGGCCTATATCCTGGCCTTTTTGGGTTTTGGGTTTTATTTTAATGAACTGGCTTGGTTTCCTGTTGTTTTAAGAGAATGAGTCTCTTTGTTTCCCTTGTCAGTCCTGATTACGATAAATAAATGATGACAAGAGGGCAACACAACTCTTTTGCATTTCTTTGAGATTCCATTAACCAAAAAGTTTTGCTCTTTGTCTCTAAGTGTCAGTCCTGTAGGTCTTGTGGATTTCCTGCTGGAGGGGTCACAGCAAGGACCTGTGGCACTTTCATACATTGGAAAGGAAAATATTACATCCTAGAGAGACAGGAGTTTCATGTTTGAGATTAATTACAGCAGCTTTAATAACCTAAACTCCCTTGATATATCACTGATGCAAGCTTGAAAAGTTATGCCATCTTGAGAGCATTTGTTTCATAAATATGTGTTTACTCTCTCTCCCTCTCATTGGTACCCAGATTTTCACTTGGTCATTTTCTTGTACAACTACAGTGAAATTGATGTATTTTTATGCCATGTATGTTTATTTTGAAGAATGACTCTTTCTTCCACTACACTGTAAAACTTCCCAATCCAATCTTCAGCACTGATCTCACTCATGAGACTTCGTCATTTATCTCAGTTGGCGAGCAGAAAAGTTACATAGATATTTTAATGTCATCCTAAACTCAGCAGGTCTAGAAACCCAATTCCTCATCTTTTCCTCACCAAAAACGCTCCCTTCTCTTAATTTTCTATTATTTGCAAGCTTGTAACTTCAATGCCAACTTTAACTCCTCACTCATCCTTGCCATGTTAAGTCAACCAGCCACAAATAATTATTGATCATTTCTTCAAGATATTTCTCATGTCTTTTTATTTATTTCAGTAACACACTCACTACTCTAGCTTATCTCTTTGTCATCAAACACATACTGCTGCAACACACTTCTAGATGATGCCCCTGTTGCCAGCCTTTCCTCACCTTCCCACTATCTTATAGGCCACAGCTATAACAATGTAAGTTACCAAATCACTTTGTCTTGAGTGAAAAAATTAAAATTAAATTCAGACTCTCAAACATGGTATTCAAGGTGACTCACAACTGATCCATTCTACATTTCCAGATATATCTACCTTGATTCTCTTCGCAACCTTCATATTTGCCCAGCAAAGATTCACCATTTCCTAAAATCACTTGGAACTTTCCCAGTTTTATTTCATTGCTCATGCTCACATGCATACTATGCTTCATCTCTATCAACCCACTCTCAGGTCCCTGAATTCCCCACACACCTTTAAGTGTCTCTGTCTTTGCACATGCTATTTCCTCATGCTGAAATATCTATCCTTCTTCCTTCTAACCATTATGGGTTAACTCTTACTTGAATGTTAAATAGTCAATATTGATGTCATCTTCCCAGCAGTGTTTCCCCTTGTCTCCCATTCTGTGTAGATGACTCATAAATATTCTTCGAAAGCACCCTATGCTTTCCTTTTCTGTAGCATTATACCTGGTGATGAGTGAACGGATGAACGAATAAATAAAGGAAACTATACTGTCTAGAGTTGTGTACCTTTCTATTCTTCCCACATCTGTACAAAGTTAATTTCACCATCCTTCAAGGATCTTCACTTGCCACATATCTTTGAAGCCTTCTTTGACCATGACAGATACAAGTGATTCCTCTCTTTTTAAATTCCCTAATTGCTTATTCAATAAATCATTTACTGCTTTTACTTGGAAGTTATAGTAATTAGATTATTTCTTGTGTTTCTGGAAGGATTGGGGACTAGGTTAATGAGATTTTAAGTAATATTGGTTTTAGAATTATTTAAATTTATTTTCTAGAAAACTGGTTCTCTGGGTTTTAGGTCTAGACAATGGTACTAAGAAAATAGGAGAGGAGAAAGTGGGGCAGAATGGGTCAAGATTCAGAGTATGAAGACAAGTAAGATCTCAAAGACACTCATTTGGGAATAAAACAGTAATCTTTAAACAATCCAAAGCAGGCATCAACAGGAGCAAGGCAAACTTGTGGATACTCCAGTGTATAAATCAACACGACAGAGACAAGCAACATCAAAGCAAAATGAGCCAACTTGGGGCAGCAAAGGTAGGGTAAGTTGCTTATTGTCCAACATGGAGATGGATATAACTCTTAGCATTCATTTACTTGTAGTGGCCATTTAAAAAATTGGAGCAAAGCATTTTGGATATACAATTAAACAACCAGTAACATATTTATCATAGTGCCTTTGATTAAAATAACTCTCATATGTCGCTTCTTTTAACTTAAAAATTCTAACTTTGCTTCATTTTGTTCTTTATAACATCTCAAAGTGACACCGTACCTACTCTTGTTAACATGTATGCTAGGGCATATATATATCTATCACTCCTACATTAAAAACCTTTTGAAAGCAGAGAAAGACTTCATATCTACCTGTGCTGAGTCCTGTAGATTCTCAATGAAAGGACCATATCTCCTACATCTTTTAAAAAACCAGGTAGTAACAGGAATGGAGTATACAAATTTCAGGCATCCTATGGCAATGACTGTTCTAAGGACAAAACAATAGATTTCAGCTTCATGGGCCATTATTCCCTCCTGAAATAGAGCAATTTAAAAATAAAGACATTGGTAAAGGTGCCAAATCAATTTTACAGGGATAGGATAGTCTTTTCAACAAAGGATTCTGAACCAACCAGATATCCACACTGAAAAAAACGAATTTAGAATCTACCTCACACCATACACAGAAATGAATGAAAAGTTAATCATAGACTTAAATGTAAGAGCTAAAACTATAAAAATTTTAGAAAAAAAAACTTGGAATAAATCTTTGTAACTTTGGGCTAGGCAATAAGTTCTCAGACCTGATACCAAAAGCACAATTCATAAGAGAAAACCTTGATAAACTGGACTTTATCAAAATTAAAAACTTTCGTACTTCCAAATAAAATGAACAGATGAGCCATTGAATATAAGAAACTATATGTAAATCCATATATCTGATAAAGGACTTGTATTAGAATATATAAAAAATTCTTACAATTCAATAATAAGATAAACGTCCCAATTAAAAATGGGACAAAATATATGAATAACATGTTATCAAAAAAGATATACAAATGTAATAAGCACTTGAAAAGATACTCAACATTAGGTATTATTAAATACAAATTAAAACCACAATTAGATTTTAATTACACACCTACTCGAATAGCTATACCAAGAAGACAGACATCAATAAGTTTTGCTAAGGATGTGGAGAAACTGAAATTGTCATACATTGCTGGTGAGAATGTAAAATGCTGTAGAGACATTGGAAAATGGTACAATAGTTTCTCTAAAGTTAAATAAAAATTTCCAATTCAATCCAGCAATTCCAATTCTATTTATCTACAGAAAATAAATGAAAATGCATGTTCACATAAAGAATGGGTCACAAATGTTCATAGCTACATTGTTCATAATAGCCCCAAAGAGTCTATCAACTGGTGAATGATTACACATAACATGATATATCCATATAATGGAATACTGTTCTGTCAAAAAAAAGAGAAGACCACTGATGCATACTACACTATGGATGAACCTGGAAAACATGCTAAGTGAAAGAAGCCAGATGTAAAAGACTATATATTGTATAATTCCATTTATATGAACTGTCCAGGAAAAGCAAATACAGAGAGACAGAAAGTAGATTGGTGATTTCCCAGAGTCTGGGGTGGGACTAGGCATTGACTAAAATGGCATGAAGAATCTTTTGAGGATGATGGAAATGTTCTAAAACTGGATTGTAGTGATAGTTGCACAACTCTGTACATTTACTAATAATCATTGAACTGAATAATTTACATGGGTGAATTTTATGATATATAAGTTATACCTCATTAAAACTGGTAAAAATAAATAAATCGTGCTGATAAGCTTGCATAAGCAGCTTTTATGTCTCAGTTTCAATATCACCCCCTTCAGAGAGCCTTATCTGGAAACTTTATCCAAAGTACTCCCTTCATAGTTTCTGTTATTATATCTTGTTGATTTTCAACTACAGCACTACCACAAGCTATAACTCTTATTTATGTATTGAACACTTGTATATTGTCTTTCTCCTCAATTGGAATGTAAGCCCCATGAGGGCAGGTACTTTATTTCTCTCATTTACCATTTTATTCTCACAACTTTGGACAGTACCTGGCACAAAGACACGTTTAACAGCCATTTATCAAATATATGAATAAATAAATGAATGGATAAATAGATAAATGGCTGAGTAAATGAATGGTCCATATTTTCTAAGCAAATTAGTTTTAGGAATTTTTTAGGACACACAGACAACAATCTTCCATTTTGAGAGGGAAAAAAAGACACAACAGAAGGGAAGCGGTATTTCCTCATGATCAGGAAAGCGGAATCCCTTCCCCAGATCAGGCATCTGAGATTTTTATTCCCAAAGAGTTCTGTGCCAGAACCGAGCACAGCCAACTTCCACCTCTCTTTTTCTTTAACTATCCCATTAACAAAGTGATTTTCTCTAGGGTCTAGATCCAATTAAGAGCAAGGGCAGCAGAGAGGAGAACATTGAGTGAAGCAATGTTAAAGATGTTTGCGCACATTCCTCTGGGGGATAGAGAAAGCTTTATTGACATTCCTACCCCTCCTCCTCCTTTCCCCTTTCATCCTCACCCCCTAAACTCCTTTGTAGAAGGCATCAGGACAAAGGAGCACCCAGCATTCAGCTCAGGAACAGAAAATAAATACACTGGGAATACACTCCATGGTCCCTGGCTGAATACAAAGCAGTGATTCAGCAAAGAAGCTGCAGCCTCAATGAGAACAGAGAGCCTGCGCTGAACACAGCACCAGAAATGAGAGAAGAGAGAGAGAGACAGAGAGGGAGAAAGAGAAAGAGAGAGAGGAGAGAGAAAAACAGAGGAGAGAGAGAGAGGGAGGGAGGGAGGGAGAGAGACAAGATCTTAATGTCTTCACCATCTTTCCCTCTTGTGGTGTCTCCCAAAACAACGACTTTAAATGCAACCATAAGTGAAAGAAGAAAGGGAAAGGGAATGTACTGATAACAATGCTGCACAAAGGGAAGAAGAATACAGCAAGATAAAAAAGAAACAGTGTTGTTAAAAATTTAAGACGAGAATGAACTAGGGTCTAAAAAACATGGTAGAAATAGTTGATTTAAAAAAGGAAAGTAGAGTAAAATAAGTAAAGTCATTTATTGGCTAATTCAGAATGAATCAGGGAGCTGTGTCCCATTCATGTCCTGTGGCCACTGACTTCAGTTACCTTGGTAAAAAGTCTGAGCTTTATTTCCAGTGTGTGTGGCAGGGATAATGTTCATGTCCTCCTTTCTTTCTCTCACTAGGGTCTGGTGAGTACTAATTAGGCAAAGTAGGTGACACGTCTTTAGAACTTTAGAGTGATAGATAAACAGAATGCTTTTTTAAAGTGGCTGTACACTGTTGGTGCTGAATAAACATTAAATCACACTCAAG
This sequence comes from Ceratotherium simum simum, assembly GCF_057802395.1. Taxonomy (NCBI): domain Eukaryota; kingdom Metazoa; phylum Chordata; class Mammalia; order Perissodactyla; family Rhinocerotidae; genus Ceratotherium; species Ceratotherium simum. The sequence goes on from NC_141914.1 coordinate 18,554,103, forward strand.
TTCTGAGGCCGAGCAAGAAAGAGCAGGTTATAGTTCCCTGGGGAAAGATTTAAATTGCATTCCAGCGTTTTAAGCTAGTGACAAAACACTACTAATTTTCCATTGCCCTACCTTCTCCAACGGACAATTATCCGTGAGGGGAAAAAATCAGAGAAAACTCTTACTAATGAAAGCTGAATGTTTTATAATCAAGTGAGGGTCACAGGATGATGCCCAGTATAGTGGTATGTGAATAAAAGGTGGAACTCAGATAACTACGGGGCAGAAATTATGAGGAATATCTCTAGGTTTTACATAGAGACTCAGCCTTACACAAGACAACAGAGGAGATATTGTGGATTAAATATCATGTTATCTACCCAATAAATCTACAGAACCTAGTAAGTCAAATGCCCTAATAAGACTCTTGGAAAGCCAGGCTTTCCATTCTTCTGATTGATGGAGCTTTGTATGCAGCAAATAAGGCTGGGTGCCAGGTTAATGCTCTACATATTAAGAAAACTCTGGGGACTCTGCCATTTTATTATAATTTCATTTCTCCTGTATGCAGACTTCCATTTTTCTTGCCTTTCAACTAGATTACATACTGTAAATCACAGCTTTATTGATAGGAAAGGAGGTATTTGCATTACTCTTGAAACTGCCATCCTCAAGACGCCAACTTCACTAATGAAAAGAAAGAGTGGAGTTTGCCAAGCCAAATAAATTGCCTACTGTGGGGGGCTGGGCACTTAGATCTGGTGGTGACACTAAATATTTAAATCATAAAGCTTTTGCCAAGTCATCAACTCTGGGAACACAATTATCACCCAAAATCAGAAAGAAAGTAATTTGAAAAGAATTGCTCACCTTTGGTACATTGACCCTATAGTTTTCGCCACCCCATACTTACTCATAGCAAGGGAAAAATGGAGGTCCTCTTGTCACTCCATATCTTTGGTCATATGTGATCCATAAAATGGAGCACAGCAACAAATATACTCTACTCTGTATCTACCATTACAAGAAATTATTGGCACTTGTCCAGCTCCTGCTACTTCTCCAGCTCTGTTTCAGGCAATAGGTGGGGCATGGAAGACAAGGCTTCCTGGAAACAGCAGTGATCTAGACCGGAATCTGCTAATAACTACTTGTTTGATCATATGAAAGTCATTTATTTTCCCTGGAGTTTTATTTCCTCTTCTTTAAAATGCAGAGAATGTGCTATACATGAGTAAGTATATCAATACAAGTATTGACAGAGAGGTTATCCAGACCAATGTACTCGCGTGGTCTCCAAGCTTCCTGGATTCTATGACTTGGGGAGCTTGCATTCTAGTTGAGGATACAGAGCTAAAATGCACCACACCATGAGCAAACACTTAAACGCTAAATTGTTTGGTATTGCCTAGAAGTCCCAAAATAAATAAACAAATAAACAAGCAAATAAATAAGGAAAAATAATAAACTGAGGATGGAATAACTAACGGTTTCTTACAGGAGGAAGGGCTTAAGGTGAGTAGAATTTAGGTAAATGGAGGAAAAAAAATAAACCATACATCCCAATGGAAAATAAAACATTAATATAAAAACAAAGGAAATATGAGCCTAAGGTAACAGGAAACATTCCTGATAAAAAGATAGGGTGAGTATTACAGAGAGATACACTAAGGCCTGACAGTGTTTTGAAATTGAGGCTGATGGGACTAGACTGCAGGCCATTTATAGTCTATTGAGCAAGGAAAGGGACTGATGAAAAGCTGTATTTGCAGAAGAATCCAAACAGTGGTGAAAATCTAGAAGGTTAGCCTCTAAGCTCATATTATTCGCTGCTCCTTATCCGTACTCAACCCAGTGCCTAGCATAAAGTAAGAAGTCAATACAAGGAAAGAATGAGGTCAGTCATGTACTGACGAGGGTTTGGAATAGAGTGATAGTAGTGGGAATAAAGAAGTCCCGTTACTTAGAGGTAGCTCATTAAATTTACCAAGTATAAAGAAAAATAAAAGCAAGATGACAATCATAATAATAATAAAAACTGTAACAGCACTGCAGCACACTTGGAAAACCAAATCTGAAATGTGAATATATCTTCCGTGACTGTCCTGTGTCTTCTCTCTTCATCCTGAACCCTGGAGCCGTCATCACCATATTTCCTAACTTCGAAGCAACAGAGAGCTGTCAACAGCATAGTAAGGCTGTATCTCGTGGTAAAGAATGATGAGCCAAAGTAGTCTTCAATACAGTGGGCTATAATTATAATTACTAACCTGCCTCGAGGTAAAGAAGTGTGCCAAGAAGTTTGAAAACAAAGATCTCCTGGGGTTTTTTTTTTGGTAGCACACAATCTGATATTGGTTTACTATATAGTAATTATTGTGTCCCCATTTCTTTACTGAAATGCCTGCCTTTCTATTTTTCCTCTGTCCCCGTTCAAGTTTCACCACAACCCTTAAAACTCAGCTCTTTTATTTAAAAAGTCCATAGTAACACATCAGCCCACAGCAATTTTTGCAGAGGCATCTGAACCACCATTAGGCATATACTGCTTTCACTGTTACTTAATTTTTCATTTGTACAAATTTCTTGAGGGACAAGAACAAGTATGGATTCACATTTTTGTGAGGCCTGAAATTTATACAACGTGGAGTCTTTCTTTAAAAAAAAATACAAAATGATAAATTAAAAATTAGAGACAAAGATTCAGAGTAGCCGGCCCATGCAAGTGAAGAGCCCCAGACCTTAAGCTTCGCTGTAAATCCACTTCTGTTGGACATTTATTTAATCCCCATAGAATGTCCAGCACAGGGTTATGCATACTAACTACCCATGTTATACTCTTTCCCTTGGCAATTTCATCTAAACTATAGTTTAAACTATCCCCTAAAAGTAAAACAGTTGATGATCCTAAGTAACTCAGATCTTTTTCTGAATAACAGGGCCTCAGATTCACTCATCCATGGCCAACTCTACCTGAATACCTGATGGCCCCTCAACTCAATTTAACCAACAAAATTAATGTTGTTTTGAAAATTTATTTCATTCCATACATCCTTTTGTATCTGTTCCCTGTCTTTCCCACATCTGTATTTCCAATCATACTCTACCTTATTTACTTAGGACTCTCCCACTCTCTCTAACATCCTGTCAGCCTTCTCATCTCCATATTTTAATTAGATCTATCCTTACCTGGTCTAGAATGGTCTGCAAACTTTCTAAATGAGAGGATCCTTTTTTACCAAACAAATTTTCTTACCTCTTTGTAGTTGAGAAACTGTCCAACAACAACAAAAGAAACTACCATAAATTCAGAAAAATTCTAACGCTTGGGAACTGACTGCCTACACCTTTCCTCTGGGGACTAAGATTGAATGAAATTGAGACTTTATCCACAAGGAATTAACTCTGACATATTTAGGACTTTGTTAGACAATTCTTAGGATCCGTTGTCATTATCTTTTAACAAGCTCCATTTTTACTTTAGCATCCGCAAATTTTCCGTTTGGAAATTGAGACATTCTTGGGAATATTTTCAGCTTTACACACAGATAACCCACTTTGGAATGGGGCTATCTGTGCTTTCCTGAAATCCTGACACCCGATCCTTCCCTAATCTGTTTGCCCTAACCTGTCTCTGTCTTTTCATTTCTCCCTTTAAATCCCCACTTTTGTTTGTTTGAACTTTCTGAGCTCTTTCAAAACTATTACCCAAAATGCCACATTATGCATTTAAAAGTCACCTGGTTCCACAGGCAAAGCTGTGCATCAATGTTTCTTAGACCATAAATACTACTAAGGCAATGATGAGGTAATTGGCTAAGTACCTGTCATCTCAACAGGAAAGGGGCTGGTTTCGTACTCTGACAATTGCTGTTTATAAATTTTAACAGTTGAACTTTTAGGTAAATTAAAGTCATTTTACAAAAAGAGATAAAATAAGGCAACATGCATACAAAAATAAGAAAGCAAAAATGCTGAAGTTGGTGAAAGAGATTGGGTTCAGCAGGAGGTGGGAATATGTGTTTACCTAGACACATTGATGGATGCCATTTGTTCGTTGACCTCATATTTAATGGCAACAGAGTTTACCTGAATTATAAGAACAGAGAATCAGACATTCAAGTTCTTTTGCTTCATTATATCTGGAGAAGGCACTTGATATGAAAAGTAAGAAAGTAATACAAACAATGCACTTCTCAGTTTAGAAATAGCAGATTTACCCACAGGCAAATAAAGTCCACGGCCACTGCTATCCCTTTCCCATCGTACTGGAGATCATCTTTGACGATATGGCAGGAGTCAGTAGAGGGAAGGTGCTTCTATCAAATAGCTGGAGAGGTGACTGAGTCCTGTCAGGGCTCAGAGGGAGCCAGGACTGGAGAGGTCCAAGGCCTAGGATATCTAAGCCCTCAGAGTAGGCAGAGAGCCAACAGAAAGCATGGATTTGGAGGTAGCCTCATGTTTTACTCTTTGGGGGAGGAAACAAGGTAACAATTTGGGCCATGTTGACCAAAAGGCTGAAATAGGGTGAAGATTTGAGGGTTAACATAAGAAATCTTGTTTTCATAATTTTCAAATTCAGATGGCAGCAAGATGTTCAGTTAGAGATGAACATCAGTGGGATGAAGAACCACAGGGTGGAATTCAGGCAAAATTATATTTACATGTGTGCTGAAGTAATAGAAGCAGTTAGAAGATATAAGAGATGAGGTCACCATTTGACCTGATCAATCTTCTCTATCTCTGTGAAGCTGGATGAATCTAAAAGTATCTTTCTGAGACCAGATTTATCTTGATATTATTCTGCATAGAAAGATGAAAAGCCTAAATAGATCTTCCATTTTAATGAAACACAGTTCCTCTTTGACATGTTTGCAAATTCTCCAGTGGGAAGAAAGTAGTAGAGGTATGAATACTAAAACTCCCTGAAAAATGATTACAGCACATATTTCTGAATGCAATTCTTCATTTGCAATCAAAGTTATAACTGGATGCCAGCAAAAATAAAAAATTAAAAATAAACACACCAATAAACTAGAGTGGGAATTCAGAATATCACAGCATGATAGAATATTAGTGGTAGCCAAGATATGAGAAATCATCCATTTCAACCTTCTACTACATGAAGGGTTTGTTTTTTGTTTCTTTTTTAAATAGCATTTCCTAACAGTGGTTACCTGGCCTTTGCTTAAATACTAAAATGACTAAAACTTTACTTCTTTACAAGGAAACCTATTCTACTTGGCAGAATAGCAAATGGCATTTATTAAATAAATACACCTATTGGGGCAGGCCTGGTGGCATAGTGGTTAAGTTCACATGCTCCACTTCAGTGGCTCGGGGTTCGCAGGTTCGGATCCCGGGTGCAGATCTATGCACCGCTTATCAAGCCATGCTGTGGTGGCGTCCCACATATAAAGTAGAGGAAGATGGGCACGGATGTTAACCCCGGGCCAATCTTCCTCAGCAAAAAGAGGAGTATTGGCAATGGATGTTAGCTCAGGGCTAATCTTCCTCACAAAAATAAATAAATAAATAAATAAATAAATAAATAAATAAATAAATAAATCCACTTATACCCATAGATATATATAACTGTAGATCCTTCTTATTTCATTTTTATACTAACTTTCGGAAGTGAGAGGGTAAATATTATTATCATTTTCATTTTATAAATAAAAGACCTGAGGCCCAGCAGGGATAAGTGCTTTGCCCATGTTTACAAAGCTAGTAATTGGTAGAGGTGATACTTGGAGCTGGGTCTCCTGGTTCAGAAGCTGCATTATTTCCATTATGCCATAAAGCTATTTGATGTTCATTTTCAAAATAATTCAACCCGGTTTGCTTATTTAAGTTATGTTCTATTTAAATTCTAAACTACCCTAAATTCTTTGCTTTGCTTTGCTCTTTCTTTCTTTCTTCTTTTTTTTTTTTGAAGGAGATGTGATGTAAACACATATACGTATTAACATTCTTTTTTTATATAGAGCTACAATTTGCCTCCCCATAGCTTTCATCCATTTTTACCTTATAATTCTGTCAACAAACGGATTCCTCTTATCTTTGTGTCATACATATGGTAGAAAGTTTGCTTCCTGTGTTTCTATCCAAATATTGAACAAAGACAGACTGAGAGAATCCTTTCTCACCCTCAATCAGTATTTCTTTGGCATGATTATCCAATCTATTAAAAAAAAAATCTAGCTCATTACGGACCCGTAACCTGTTCATAAGTCTACCAGGAGAAAGTTGTCAAAATACAGATACTCAGAGGGAATGGCATTTCCCTGATCTACCAGTCTGGAATCTTGTTTGTTTTAAAGAAATCTATTTACCATGTTACAATTTGTTCCTAGGGAACCTATGTTGCTCCTAGTGATCACTGCTTCCTTTTCAAACTGTTCTAGTACTTAAGATTTTGTTGTTGTTGTTGTTGTTGATTTAGTATTATTTTCCCCTTTTATTTATAACTAGGACAATACTGTAGGCCATTAATACTGTGAAAAGGTTTCTGTTTTCTACAGGGTTTCAAATGTTATCAATAACATTTCTACAATCATGTTAGCAAGTTGTTTTAGTGCCCTGGGTATAATGTATATGAGACTTACAGCTGAACTTGTTTATATTCCTCTAATCATTTCTTCACATGCTTTGGGTCTTTAATATCAAAAATGATATAAAGGCATAATTATGATCACTTTAATTAATAAACAAATTAAAATTCTTATTCTTCTCTTTCAGTGGCCAGTCTCTCATCTTCAGCAAGCACTCTTGTGAACAGATCGCTAGATCTCTTGGTGACTTAGAATGAAAGAAAATATAAATTTAGTCTAGAATTGAGATCACAAATATGAAGAATTGACTTCATGTTTTAAAAAAAAGTTATTTCTCATTTAGCTAAGGTAGCATTAGTGTCTATCCTATAATACAAATAAAAAAAATGTTACAAGACTTTATTTCACTCTTTAGGGACTATATGATAGCCAAGATGCAATAGAAACAAGAAACAATAAGTCTTACTTCTCTTACAAAATAATTTTAGCACTTGCATAATGATTAATTAAATATAAAAGTATTAATCAAAACAAATTAAGAAAGCCATCATATGATGCTTCTTATATATTGTACCTGTTCACATCCTTGATAATCTGGAAAATTTGGTTTTCTGCAATAAACTCCCTCATCATTGGTGCATCAAATTAATTAGGTTCCTAGTAAAGTGTGCTGTGACCCAATTTCACAATAATATTCACATTCACATTTTGTTTATGTAAATTTTATGTACATATAAAAAGCGTATGTATGCTTTTACTTTTTATATACAATTATAAATATATGCAAAAGAAATTAAAAATAAAATAAAAATCTTGTGTTCAAACACATCCAGACAATACAGATTAAGTACATTCATGACACAAATTGTTTACACATCATAACAGATTCTATATAAATATATACTCTTATTTTTAGAACTGGATTTTGAGTTCTGTTATTTTTATACAAAGATTAAGGCATTAATGCAAAAATATTTTTAAGTTTCTTATGCCATAAAATTTATAAGATAACATAGGAATTTATTTTTTTTTAATTTGAGCATATCATCATCCTGCTTATAATATCATATATTTCTTCTGATGCACTCAACCATATTCGAAAACGTAACGTCACTTTCCAGCCCAAAACGTTAAGAGGCAAGTAGGAATTACACCCATTTTGGCATTGGAACAATGGAAACTAATTCCCAACTTTATATAGTTAATAGTTTTTGTGGAACTAAAGCCATTTAAATCCCTTGGTGTTCAATCTAGAAGTTTATCTTATCTAGTGATATCCTATAGACTTCAGACAATTCCTTGTCACAGTGACAATATTAGATATCAGTTCATCATACTAGAATCACAAAAGGGACAAGAATAGAGAGGAGAAACGAAGTCAACGAAAAATCTATTCATCTGCTAAGTTAACGATTCAGCAATACGAAATGCTGATCTGAAGATATGCTCATACAATTACATCATGAACATGTAGAAGATGACAGCAACTTCGGTTACCTCAAGATGAACATTAGCCACAAGTTGGCAACCGTTTGTGACTCAAACCCCATAAAATAAATAGGCCTGATATAGATGTGCTAGAATGAGGTATGACTAAAGAAGCACAAAAATTAGAAATCAGGAGACCAATTAATTTTCCCAATCAATGTTCTCACATGTAGACATTTGGCTCTGCATGACTTAGCATTGAACTACATCACTTTCGTTTATATCTTTTGTTCCTAGCAGGGTACTGTGGCACATAGTAGCATGACTAAAGCACAACTTTAGAAAGGATATCAATCATTAGCTTTGGATAATGTCGGAATATAGAAATTCAATATAGAAATGCATCATCGAAAAATTATAATGGAATAAATAGTAATGTGTTACTGTATGAGAAGCTGGGTTGCATTTTTCCTCAGAGTTACAGGCTTTTCCTCTGACCTGATATAAATAATACCTTTGTGCATTATGGCAAGACATACAGAAGGGAATTTGAGATTATTACAAAGTCCACTGTACATTCAAGTTTGAATTTCTCCAGGAGTGAGTAATGAGTTCTACACTGCAAAACCCAGGTAGGCATCATTGTTCAGTATGAATAATTACTTTGAGTCAAATGAGTGCGAGTGATCTGCACCTTGCCTCATTTCACAAGAAAGGAAAACTAATGAGGTGAATATACCTGTTGCACAATTCTGCCACCTTAAGTAACTCCTAAATCCCCAACTTGGCCCCTGAAAGTTCACAGCCACCACTAGAGGGAGAAAGCGTCAGCAGCCCCCAGAAGATATATTCCTTCTTCTCTTACAGCTCCCTGGGATGCTGAGCTCTTCTCAGACATTGGACATGCATCACTGCTAGTGACTCCCAGTTTTATCAGAAGCTAATCTATCAGAGAACGGAGGGTACTTTGTCTGGGAACTTGTGGCTGAAGCTTTGGGATCCCCCTAATATGTCCCCATTTGCCCTTCTTATTCCCTAGAAAGCTGTGCTTGAAAAGAGTAGCTGCATTGGAAAATGTTGAGAGTGTTTCTAGTCTCCTACCCCCCACCACTGATCAGAAAAGAATCAGTCTCTGATTTTACTACTTTACCTTCTTCAACTACACATCCACAATTACTCCAGCGGCAGTTGCTTTCACCACTAACATATTTGGCTTCACCCCCGTCTCCTTCTAATTTGTTTCCTCTTTTATATACCAATTTCTGGTCTGCTTGATTTATGGTATGACTATCCCTCTGCTCAATTCAGTGAGCAAATATTTATCTGAGCACCTACAGGTACTAAGCTAAATTCTGGGATGAAAACGTAAAGTAGATGAGATGCCTGCCTTTGAAGGGCTGATAGTACATTTGAGGTAAGACAAGAGTGAACATAATTCTTTAAAGTGTAGTAAGTGCTAAATTGAGGTATACATATGATCCAGCAATCCCACTTCTGGGTATATATCTGAAGGAAATGAAATCAGTATCTCAAAGAGATATCTGCACTCCTGTGTTCACTGCAGCATTATTCACAATAGCCAAGATATGGAAACAACCCAAGTATTCACCAATGGATGAATGAACAAAGAAAATGTGATGTATATCTCTATCCATATCTATCTATCTATCTATCTATCTATCTATCTATCTATCTATCCACCTATCTTTCTATCTATCTATCTATCTATCTATCTATCTATCTATCTATCTATCTATCTTTCTATCTGTACACACACACACACAATGGAACATTACTCAAATGGAATATTATAAAAATGAGGAAATATTGCCATTTGCAACTATGTGG